>NC_137112.1:11888964-11986464 GCF_949357685.1 Gobio gobio | reverse complement strand
TATCATCTGACTATTTCTATCTATCATCTGACTATTTCTATCTATCATCTGACTATTTCTTTCTATCATCTGACTATTTCTATCTATCATCTGACTATTTCTATCTATCATCTGACTATTTCTATCTATCATCTGACTATTTCTATCTATCATCTGACTATTTCTATCTATCATCTGACTATTTCTATCTATCATCTGACTATTTCTATCTATCATCTAACTATTTCTATCTATCATCTGACTATTTCTATCTATCATCTGACTATTTCTATCTATCATCTGACTATTTCTATCTATCATCTGACTATTTCTATCTATCATCTGACTATTTCTATCTATCATCTGACTATTTCTATCTATCATCTGACTATTTCTATCTATCATCTGTCTATCATCTGACTATTTCTATCTATCTATCTATCTATCTATCTATCTATCTATCTATCTATCTATCTATCTATCTATCTATCTATCTATCTATCTATCTATCTATCTATCTATCTATCTATCTATCTATCTATCTATCTATCTATCTATCTATCTATCTAAACTACTAAAACTCAAACTATTTCAAACTTTAAACTTTTCAAACTATTTCAAACTATTTATTTCAAACTTTTCAAACTATTTCAAACTTTCTGGTCTAGCTTTTCCAAGCCAACTTAAAGTTTGTCTCGACGAACTTTTTTATCTAGTTATTATTATTATTATTATTATTCTTCTTAGACTAAAAAACTAATTGCTACTCCTCCTAGACTGTTCAAGCTACATCCACCAAACTCGGATCAGACCTTCAGACTAGTCTGACTCGGGTTGCTTTATCTTTTTAGACTGATCCGACTTACGGTTTTCCTAAAAAAGCTGATTAAAACTTGGGAAAACTCCCATAGACTTTCATTGACGGAATGTTCAGATTTTCAAACTGTTCAACTGTCAAAAATTCAAATCTAAACACTGAAGCCCAGACTCACTCCAACTGACATTCTGTGAAATACATCTGAGCCATAGAGACTCATTAAACTCATCTATCTATCTATCTATCTATCTATCTATCTATCTATCTATCTATCTATCTATCTATCTATCTATCTATCTATCTATCTATCTATCTATCTATCTATCTATCTATCTATCTATCTATCTATTATCTATCTATCTATCTATCTATCTATCTATCTATCTATCTATCTATCTATCTATCTATCATCTGACTATTTCTATCTATCATCTGACTATTTCTATCTATCATCTAACTATTTCTATCTATCATCTGACTATTTCTATCTATCATCTGACTATTTCTATCTATCATCTGACTATTTCTATCTATCATCTAACTATTTCTATCTATCATCTGACTATTTCTATCTATCATCTGACTATTTCTATCTATCATCTAACTATTTCTATCTATCATCTAACTATTTCTATCTATCATCTGACTATTTCTATCTATCATCTGACTATTTCTATCTATCATCTGACTATTTCTATCTATCATCTGACTATTTCTATCTATCATCTTACTATTTCTATTTCTATCTATCATCTGACTATTTCTATCTATCATCTGACTATTTCTATCTATCATCTGACTATTTCTATCTATCATCTGACTATTTCTATCTATCATCTAACTATTTCTATCTATCATCTGACTATTTCTATCTATCATCTAACTATTTCTATCTATCTATCTATCTATCTATCTATCTATCTATCTATCTATCTATCTATCTATCTATCTATCTATCTATCTATCTATCTATCTATCTATCTATCTATCTATCATCTGACTATTTCTTTCTATATATCATCTGACTATTTCTATCTATCATCTGACTATTTCTTTCTATATATCATCTGACTATTTCTATCTATCATCTGACTATTTCTATCTATCATCTGACTATTTCTATCTATCATCTAACTATTTCTATCTATCATCTGACTATTTCTATCTATCATCTGACTATTTCTATCTATCATCTGACTATTTCTATCTATCATCTGACTATTTCTATCTATCATCTGACTATTTCTATCTATCATCTGACTATTTCTTTCTATCGTCTATCTATTTCTATCCATCTCATTGCAACCACCCAGAACACCGTGGCAACCGCCCAGAATACCCTAGCAACTGCATAGCAACCACCCTAGCAACCACCTGAGTACCCTAGCAACCACATAAAAGACAAATAAAGTAATTATTTTTCAAATATAATTTTATTAAGGTTAATGCCCATTTGGATTGCACTTAGTCTGGAACCTCAACCTTAAGTAAGTCAAACTGAAGTTAAAAGCTCACAGAGTGACTTACTTTTGGGATCACAGGAACACACAAGCCTTTCCACCACGTCAAGGTGACAATCCTTGGAAAGGACATTCACTCTCCATTCATTCTTTATCTAACACACACACACACAAACACACACAACCACCCACACACACACACACACACACACACACACACACACACACACACACACACACACACACACACACACACACACACACACACACACACACACACACACACACACACACACACACACACTTTATCTAACACATACACACACATGCACACAAGAATTTGTTTAGTAATATACATTGAATTAATTTTGCATTTGTATCCGCATTGTTATTCCTTAAAATCATGATATCTTACCGTAGTGTTGAATTAGAGATGTATGCCGATTTTGATATCTTTTGATATATTTGATGTATTTATTCTAAAACACAATACACAGGATCATGATAGCTGTAATATGTCTGTAGAACGCCGGCTCTGAAGTTTGAGGTAGCGCCGCTTATGAACACAGGGTCCAGAAGAGTGTTTTTTTCTGTTGTCCCGGTGCTGATTAGCTGTGTGTATCCTTTATCTTGAAACAAATTGAGAATAGGTTTGTTGCAATGACTCAACTGATCTTCATTGAAATCGCCACACACAATAAGAGGCTTGAAATCTATGATCTCCAGAGATGTCAAGAGTGCGTTCAGGTTTGCCAAAAACTCTGCCAAATTATAACTTGGTGGTCTGTAGATCACTGCAAGAAGTGCTTGTTTGGGGGCTTCTATCTTCAAAACCAAATATTCCAAGTCAGTGACATTCTGTATATACATCAGAGGACAAGCTTGAAAACTGTTCTTCACATAAATGGCCACTCCACCACCATTCTTGTTTGCCAAATGTGCATAGTTTGTGTAGGATGCATGCCTGTTGCGTTTGTACATGGTGTATCCATCCAGATGTAGATATCTAGGAACAGCTGAGCCTGATAGGTGTGTTTCAGTGAGGCACAAAACATCAGCCAAGAGAAGCTCATGGTGGCATTTTAAATCATCCATATGACACTCCAGTCCCTCTGTGTTATGATGAATGATTTTAAGAGATGAATTCAGGTTTGAATCCTGTGCAATGCGTAGGATAGGCTGGATATTGTGAAAATCAGCTTTTGGCATGTTCTCCAAGGAGGCACTTATTTCTGGATCACAGAAGATTTTCTTTTCATCAAAGTCAGTGATGTGCAGTCCACTGAGTGATGTTGTTCTGCTGAGTGCAACATAGGACATGCCTGGTTCGAATATGTGTTTTAGAGATACAACAGCGCAATCAGTTGTCATTCCTTGCACTTTATGGATGGTACATGCGAAAGCAAGCTTCATTGGAAACTGTCTTCGAACTGATCCTTTTCTTTTCAGTGGTTCCTCTGACCTCTCAATATAGACAATGTTGTCATCTCCATCAGGTGCTTTGTTGCGATGTTTTTGTCCAGCAGTCACATTATCTAAATGAAGACCAATTAATTGAACAATTGAAACACCATGTTGGGTCTGAGCTGTTATTTTTGCCACTGTGCCAAAAGTACCATTAACCAGTCCATCTTCTACATCAATATTTCTTGTTAGCATCACTCGTGCACCAATAGCAATCTGCAGTGTGTCAATAAGGTCACGTTTGTCTCCTTTAAATGGTGCCGCTTGCCTTTTCATTTCACCCGTTCGTGGATCTTTTTTGTAATCATGTGCATCAATGTTGATAATATTTGAAAAGCGAGAGGATATGGCTTCAGTGTTGTGATTGTCTACCTCTTTGTTGGTTGCATAGATGTGTAATGCATCAGCTGGACACTCTTCAGGGGAGGATCTTATGGCAGCTCCTAACATGCATTTGTCTGCATCATTCAGCTTCTCATGCTTCTTTTTTACTCTCAGTCTGTTGAGCAGCTCAGCATATGCAAGATCATCTCTCTGTCTCATGATCTGTGTCAGAGTTATCATTTGAAAATTATCTTTCCAAAGGTCCAGCACATGGTCCTCATACACACAGAGTGGTTTTGCTCTTCGTACTGGCGGTAGCTGGAAAAAATCTCCTACAGCTAATAATGATAATCCACCAAAAGGTTTCTGGTTTCCTTTGATCTGTTGCAGTCTCCAGTTCACATAGGCAAATAACTGTTTCGACACCATAGATATTTCGTCAATAATTAATATGTGTGCATTAGAAAGGTCTGCCCTGATTTCATCCAAGCTGTTTCCCAGGCCTTGGTATGGAGGCTTCAAGCTTCTTGGGAGTTTCAGAAGACAGTGCAGTGTTTTACCAGAGATGTTAAAGGCCGCAGTACCTGTGAATGCTGATAAAAGAACGGTTGGCTTGGAAATGTCAGTATGCTCTCGTATGCATGGAAGCCTACGCAAAATCTTGGTTGCTTCAGCATAAATAGATTTAATAACATGTGATTTACCAACTCCTGCTCCTCCATTCAAGAAATATAAAAACTGTTGTGGGTTTTCACCAGAGACACATCTTTTGCACCAGTCTCGAACTGCATAAAATATGGAAGCTTGTGTTTGATTCAAGCTTTGATACATTCTGCGAATCTGTGCAGGATTCAATTGGGTAGCTTCCATGAGTGGCATAGCTGTGTTACTGACAGAGGTAGATGCTGTGTATTCAGGAATATCGTCCTGCTCATTCACATCATTAGGATCAGTGGGTTCACGTTCCGATATGCTCTCCAATCGGATCAGTTCATTTGCTGGAGCCAATGTAGTCCATGCATCTTCAATTGGACCATTTTGTTCAAAATCCTCAATTGCCTGTTCTATAGCCTCATTATGCTTTTCATATTTCTCACGATTTCCATTTACAATCATGTACACACGCTGCACTTCATCACTTCCTGGTAGTTTTACTGAAGCAAAGGCATAAAAGGATTCATATGTTGGAAATCTTGTGGACTTCAGCTGCTCATCTGAGTGATATGGCAAGTAAAGTTTTAGAAGAGTTCCGTAGAATTTGTCTGGGTTTTTCTGCTGTGAAAAACGGGCAAATCTTATGACAGCAGGTTTCCCCCTTGTTCTTTTCTGTATGTGTCCCAAATTTTTTTGAAGTGGCAAAACATTTTTACCTTTTGTCTGTCCTGCATAAACAATGCGGTATTCACTTGCAAATTCAGCCATGCACATGTTCTGAAATTCAGGTCTGTTTGGTCTGGCCTTGTACTTGTCTGGCAATCCTGTCATCCACACATTCTCTATGTCGTCATCCATGGTCTGTAAACACCTCATTGGCAAACTCATCTTTACAGGATTGTCATCAGTAGATATGAATATGACAGCACGTGATGATGATTTCAATTTCAAACTGCATGTGCGAGCGACTGCCTCCTGAGCACTGACTTCTCTGTTCTTTGAATAGGCATTCATGACCTGCTTCATGCTCTCACGGTCAGACAGGTTATCATTGCTTGAGTCTTTTATCACTTTTTTAAGGTAATCACTCATCTCATGTTCAGCTTTTGAAATGTACGAGAGAATATACATGATACAGCTGTAGGGGTTCAGAATGAACTGTATGTCCATGTTTGCATTCCAAGCTCTTAATAACAGTGGATTATAGCCGTTCACCCAGCAGTCTTGAGGTCGTCTCTCCATATATATCAAACTTGATGTAGAAATGGTATCAATATGTTTCTCGTACTCTTCATAAGTCATGTTTACTGCATGAAGTAGCTGTGCAGTGGTTTCAAAACTCTGAGTAGAGTCATTTAGTAGATCCCACACCTTCTGTAGCTGTTCTTTTGCAACGCTGGCATAATTTCTTTCCCCTGATTCATTCTCTTCATCTACAGGAGGAGGTCTGGGTCGTGATATCATGGTCCTGTTAATGGGTGGTTTAGGAAATCCAAACCTGCAGTGCTTCTTGTTCTTTTTACAGGATTTGGAGTGGTTACGACTGTGCATCTGTACTTCACTTACAATTTTATGTAGTTCTGGATCTCTGTTTGGGTCTGGTAATTTGCATGAGATATATTTATCAATGAAATCACACACATCCTGATCTTCAGCATCTTCAAACTCTGGAGCATCTTTCACCCAAAATAAGCAATGAATGTGTGGAGAGCCACGCTGTTGGAACTCTACTCTGTAAAAAAAGTCAATGACTTCACCGATAGGTTGAGCAGGTGATTTGATCAAATCTCTCATTAAGGCTTCAACTCGTTTTTCAAACATCCGCATAGCTGTGACGGGGTTGCTTCTTAGAATTTCACATTTTTCAGACCAGTCTAAATCAGCGAAGTTCACAGTTTCACCTTGTTGTGCCTTAATAGCAGTAATCACATCAGGCCATCTCATCTCAGCAGCACTAAACGTACAGAAAAATGTGGGAGTGCCCAGCTGTCTCAGCATAGCAAACAAATCACGGAGAGTTTTCTCCCAGTAAGCTGGAGTCCCTCTTAATGGTTGCATGAAACGTGTTGCCTCCTTGTTTATCACAAGCTTTTCTAACTCCTGTTTGTCCTGCAGCAGTGAACAGTTTATTCTGCGTCCATCACGGGTCATGGGTTTTGCTTTCCTCAACTGGATAGACATACTTGATTTGGCCATGTGCATTTCAGTCACAAATTGTGCAAAGAAGATGTAACTTGTCTCTCTCGCACAACGATTATCAATAGAGAATAGCCTTGTGTTGAAGTATCTGCTGGGGGAAACATGTTTTGCTCTGTCTGGGTCATCAAGTGTGTTCTTGCCATCGGGAAACTGCACTGGAAATGCCATAGACTCAAGTTTAGGAATTTTAAAAATGCTTACAGGACTGTTTCTCTCTGCTGGGGCAATGCAAAATATCCCATCATCATAAGACAACAGCTGCTGGCCAAGATCTGGGGGCTGAAGACATGTATCCAAGACAAGACCAGGGGGCTGTTCCTCGGTAGCCTCAGGGTCGTCACTGCAGTCATTATGTGTATTGTCATTGCGCTGTTGTTCGGTGTTCTCACTTGGGCCAATGCTGCCAATGTCCATTTGTTCATCATGTGCACTGTGGTCATTTGTAGACTGTTCATGATCATTAAACATTTCATCTGCTGCGACTTCAGTGTTAATAACAATATCTTTATATTCTGAATGGATTTCTCTCAGTTTTCTTAATGCAGACAAGACCTTATGCATATTCATAGTTTGAAACTGATAGTGACCTTGGTAACACAGGCGTCTTTTCAGTTTCACTGTAAGCAGCTGTGATTCACTGATTGGTCTGGGCAGAGAATTTACTGTCGTTTCTACTTCAGATGCCACAGAAATTACTGCTCCTTTTATGCCATTTTGACGGCCCTTTGGGAGAGATACAATTTTAGCAAAGGGAATGTACTTTGCAATAACATGTCTTTCTAAAATATTTAAGTCAGAGAGCTCTGGAGGAATGGGAGTGAAATTAAGCTTATTAGCTAGAGCAATATCTGGCATTAGACCTCTCAAAAGCGTATTATGGCAGCAGTGACAGATCCATTCAGTGTTCCTGTCCTCCAAGACACATTGATCAGGACAGTCAGAGCAGATGTGAATATAGTTACCAGTCAAGCAAAGTGAAACAATTATGGGATTTTTTTGATAACTTTCATGGTCACATGTACGCACTTGATTTAAAAACAGTGCTCTTGCACAGCATGTGCAGACATACGTTGGTCCCTGTTTTATTACGTCTCTGAAAATTTGTAATGCATGTAATGCCACTTGATCAAGTATTTGAAACGGATGTCTATTAATGCACATTTCTGTCTGCTGGCGCATATGCTCAATTTTTTTGTATTTGCGCTGTATGTGTTCTGCACACTTGAGAAGTGCCTGAACTTTATTTCTTTTTTGAGATTTGAATAAACAGTATTCTTTCTGACGGGCTCTGAAATGTGGATCATTGTGATAAAGTTGTTTGAACCTTTCCTTTCTTTGTTCATAGAAGTTAAAATCATTTTTCAGTTTGCTTGTATAATGATCTTTTTGCTTTTGCCTGAAAAGTGTATCTTTTGAATATCTATTAGTGATATACTGCATTTGCTGCTCCTTATACTTAGGATTATTCCTGTATTTTGTAATTATATAGTTCTTTTGTTTGTCCCTGAATTGAGCATTATTCCTGTATTTTGTAATTATATAGTTCTTTTGTTTGTCCCTGAATTCAGCATTATTCCTGTACTTTGAAACTATATCGTTCTTTTGTTTGTCCCTGAATTCAGCATTATTCCTGTACTTTGAAACTATATCGTTCTTTTGTTTGTCCCTGAATTCAGCATTATTCCTGTACTTTGAAACTATATCGTTCTTTTGTTTGTCCCTGAATTCAGCATTATTCCTGTACTTTGAAACTATATCGTTCTTTTGTTTGTCCCTGAATTCAGCATTATTCCTGTACTTTGAAATTATATAGTTCTTTTGTTTTTTCTTGAATTTTTCATCATTGTTGTAGTTACTGATTAGCTTACCCTTTTTTCTATCCCTGTATTCATCAATATTTTTATAGTTGTCTTTCATGACTTGTTTGTGCTTTTCTCTGTAATTGACATTGTTCTGATACTTATCCTTCATGGCCTTCTTTTGTTTTTCCTTGTATTCAGTACTTTTTTTATAATCATAACTTTTTATCTGCTTGCTTTTGTTGTCGTCTTGATTTTGTGCTGTGTTTGTGTGCCATTTTATACAGTAAGCCCTTTGTCTTTGAGACTTGTTCATTTTTTTCAGTTGCTTTAAACAAGTGGGTGCACCCTGCAGATTTTGAGCTGACAATGCATTTTGAACAACTGGACCATGCAAGGATGTGTCATAAGAAACTCTACTGACAGGGACATTTGTACCTGTTTCTAAAGGACCACACTCATGTGAAACCACAGTAGGCCTACTCTGACCATTATTCAGCTTAGTGTTAACAGAAGAGATGGATGGATGAAATGGCTCTAAATTATTTAGAGCAAGGCACTCAAGGGACACTGCATTGCTTTGACACATTTGAGGTGTTATGTTTATGAATGACAAAGGCAGTAGATCAAATTGTTCCTTATCCCTCAGTGAGAGACACCATTGAAACAATAGAAGCAGTCTCTCTACCATGTCTTCTAAATGGAAAAATGTCAACATTACAGCACTACCTGTGTTCTCATCGGCAGGCAAGCCATCTGGTGTTCTGCGATGTGAATCAAAATAGCCAAACCTCCCTGAGCGATCTCTGAACAAAGCAATACACGAATTTCCACACAGAAGCAGCGCGGCACTCATGTCAGCTCTGAGACATTGCAGCGCGTTCTCAAGGTTTTCATACTCTCCGATAGCCGGTGCGTCTCGCAAAAATCCAAACCTCTGGGGATGTTTAATGATGTTGTAGCTGTGCAAGTTTGTCTCAATAGCGTTAGGGAGCTCGTCAACATTTAAATAATGATCTACGAACTGTCCCTTGTTTTGCAGCGTTTGTTTGACACTAGTATACATAACGTCGCCTTTCTGTAACACGCGATCTAAATCCAAACTGTGCATCTCATTACATTCAGTGTGCATTGCGAGAAACATTAATGCATTACAAGTACACTGACGGCCTCTGGAGTATACATTGTACCTCACATCACTTTGACAGTGCGATGCCGCAACAGACCGCACGTACGGGTTTACGTCACTCACACCTGACACAGAGTTGGTGCTGCCATTATTGCCAAATGAAACTTCTGCCTTTCTGCGCTGCTTCTGGGCGGCACTTTTCTTCCCTTTTCTTGGCATTATGACGCTGGATTATGAAAGCAACTGGTAATCGTTTGTGAAACACCAAATAAAAACACTAAACGAATGACAGTTCTTATTGTTAATGCGTGTATTACAATATCAGTTTGCTATCACAATGAATCACCCAAGAAACAATGTAATATAAATACCAAAGTAGGCTATTTACTTAAAATAGTACACAAAATATTTAATTGATATATGACAATGTGGTTTGATCTATTATTCAATATATTGCAGTTACAGTTAATAAACTGTAAGGTTATAAATATAAATATGCTATACTAGACAACATAAACTGAGATACAGCTCTGAAATTGTGTATAAAATGTTCCCCAGAAGATATCAAAATATAGATTATTGTTACAAGACTGGACAGAAACTGGACTTACTGAGAGTCGATTTAAAGCTGTCAATAATACAAAAGTTAAATATGTGATAAACAAGACTATAGAAAATTAACACTATATAATGTAAAGGCAAACAGTTGGTTATCAAACAAATGACTGTGTGTGTGTGTGTGTGTTGATGTTGATTTTCCAACGTAGTCCTCAGATCAAGAAGGCATCAGAAGTAGCAGGGCAGACTGGAGCTGGGGTTGGTCCCTCTTTCAGGCTTTTCTTCACTTCACTGCAAAGCAATTGGGTGGTATTTGGGTTCAAAGTTGAATTCTGGTTTTTGGGTTCTGGTTTTTGGGTTCAAAGTTGGGTTCAGGTTTTTGGGTTCAAAGTTGGGTTCTCTTTCTTGGGGTTTCTGGCTCGTTTTTTAAGGTGCGTTAGCAAGCTGCTAGTGTGCGTTTGGTATGTTTTGCATGGGCAGATTGCAAATAGGTTGCGTTTGGGTGCAAGCAAGCAAGCAGCAAGCAGAGCAGCAGCGTTTTGGAATGCAAGGCCAGTTATTTTATCAGTTTGTGAAGAGAAAGTGCAGAATGGCAAAGGTTTAAGCAAATAAGCATGATAAAGATTTGAGTGAAAATGGATATAAAAGGTATTGATAGGACAGGAAAGGACAGGACAGGATAGACACACATAGAGAGAGAAAAAAACAAGTTAGTTACATTCTTAACACAAACAAACATGCCTATATAAAAGTACAGGAATTATTGAATCATTAAAGCTGCAGTTTGTAACTTTTGGCGATCTAGCGGTTAATAAACAGAACCGTATCTTTCCGGAAGAACATTGTAGCCGGAGCTACTTTTCTCTGTTTATGTCTATGACGCGTCACGCAAATACTGGGCTACTCCACAGTGGTGTGACCCAAACCAGTCTAAAATAGTCCCAATATAAACACTTATAATAGGTGTACTGTAGTTATTCAGAATAAGACACTGGTAAGAAGATGGCTTCATGATGCTCATTGTATAAATTTTGAACAAAAAAAGTTACGGACTGCAGCTTTAAATGTAAATAAGAAATGTATTCATGATTTTAAATACATAAATTACTTAATATTTACATAATTTTTGTATTTAATCTGAAATGTTTAACAATGTTACTTACCTAGATGGACAAGATGTCCAATCTAATGTAGACGAAACAAAAAAAGGCAAATTATTAAAATTCAAGGCTCAAACAAAGTCTGCATGATCACAATTATCAAAAGTGTTCACTGTTAATGCCCTACAAGATGTATAGTTTATGTTGTCTCATTATTATAATGCATTAACATGTTGCAGTAAATACATGCAGTGCAAATGGCCAACAAATTAGCATTACAGTAGTACTTACATGGTGACCGTCACCAGATGACCAACACCAGATGACCGTCACCAGATGACCAACACTGCGAACAAGAGAAAAAATACATTTTAACAGAAAAAAAATCTGTAAAAATATTGCTCATTAAAATAAACAGATTTAAGGGGGGGGGGGGTGTATTACGCTTAATTTGAAGATTTTTTTAACAAACTCACAATGATCTCAAATGTAACTCACTCAACCAATAATTTTAAGTAATTAAGTTACATATCTGAAGAATATATATTATATATATATATATATTTTTTTTTACATAGTATAATAATAAAAAAAAACCTGCAGGAAAACAGGAGAATATGATACATGCCTTTTCAACCATTTCAGATGAGCAGGGCATGTGGATCAAAATTAAGGTATGTAACTTTAAACTCAAAAGAGTGAAATAGAGCTGATTGACTTTATTTGATTTACAGAGCTTTGTCAGAGTTTTTAATGACTTTAATCTCTCTCTACTATTTGTATCTGATCTAGGGCATTTCTTCAAAGAATTAAGAAAAACTGCATGAGTGTCTTCTGTCTTGGATAAAGTCATGGTAAGTGATTTTCCAAAATTATGTAGTAAAAGTGTGTGGACATCTTTGAATTCAATTGAATGCCTCAAAATAAACTGACCATTTGTAGGTAACTGTGAAGTTACATAACATTGATTGCTGTTTTGTTTCTTTTTAGGACACCAATGGGAAAAACACCAATATGTAATTGCACAGTACACTGCACAGATATGTTGTCACCAAAAGGCTCTAGAGGCTGTCAGGCTGCTAATTAACAGTAAACTGAACAAATTTATGAATGACTGTAGTTACCAATAAAGATTTTAATAAATCCACCAAACTTTTTTTGTTTGTTTATGGAATGTTTAACAATGTTACTTACCTAGATGGACAGGATGTCCTGTCTACTGTAGAAAATACCCCCAAACAAAGACAAATTAGTTTTGTTCACAAGTCTGCGTGATCTCACACACACACACACACACACACACACACACACACACACACACACACACACACACACACACACACACACACACACACACACATATAAACTTTATTTCCAGATATATTATGTTAATAAATATTTGTATGTCCCATATTAAACCATTTGCATTCTGCAGTGCTTTTATAATCTTGATCTTAATGAAGTGAACATGTATACACTGCAAATGCTCAACAAATAACCAATATTGCAGTACTTACATGTTGAGCTTCAGCAGATATGAATGACACTGATGAAAACAAAGACAAAAACATCAACATTTTATCCTTCAACCATTAACTTAAAAAAAAGTTAAACCTGAAATATTTGATGTTACTTACATAGATAGACAAGGTGATCAATCTACTGTGAAATAAATGATAAAAGACAAATTAGAGGCAAGGCTTAGACAAGGCTGTTGTGTGCATGTAACGATGGTAGGTCAAAAATAAAATCAGTCACCTGTGATTTTGGAAAAATCAATAAGTCAATAATGTTTTTGGAACTTCCAAAATTAAAACTGAACAGGTTCCAAATAACATACAAACAAAACATTTGAATGACTCCAAATAAATAGTAGAATGACAGAAACAAATACACACCTGTGATGCAAGGTGGATGGCTCTTAAAAGAGCATTTGGGTTTGCTGGATGTTGGCTGCTGTTAAGAGAAAAACAAAAAGGAAGAAAAAGAAGAAATAATCACTACACACACACATATATATATGGAAAGTGTGAATTAAAAAAAAGAATTCTTACATTGCAGTATCAATAAATGACCTGTAAAAGAAGAGAAAAAACAACACTGAATATTAATATATGGATATGTTAGTGTGCAGATTAATTATATACAATCTAAAAATAAATTATCAGTACAGATAAACATGTAACGTTAGGCTACTGTTTAACTTTATACAGTCAATAGTAATTATTCGTTTTCCAATTATCATCTTTGTTATAGGCACGTGCCTAACGCAGCGAATCTTCTGGGTGTGTTCCAATCAGCAGCTCCCTGGTTCACTAGTCAGGGCACTGATCAGGGAGTCAGCCCATTGAGTTATGCCCTGACTAGTGAACCAGGGAGCTGATTGAGACGCACCCTTCTGTGTCGGATGGTGCCCGCGTGAAAGAGAGCTCGCGGGCTTGCAACCAAGCTTTTCAAAGTAAACTTAACTTTTTTAACGATGTAAAACAAAAGGTGTACGTTTGTATTTAAGACTTAAAAATAAATATTGTCGTTCAATCATATTCAATACATCGACTTAGCTCGGCCTTACATCATTTCATAACAATATATGAAATTAACAACAAAACGGATGTAAATTAATTCCAGTCAATTAATTAATATTTAAGTCTTAAAGGATAACAATTTAAGTGTTTAAAAAATAATTTTATAGATAAATTACCTCATAGAATAACGGTAGTGGCTAACGCAAATCGACCGCTATATAGTTTAAACGGCAACAATACTCATGATCAGGCTAAAATGGGAATATTTTTTTATTCCAATTAATTAAGTCATCTATATTTGATTGATTTTCACTCATTTTAAAGACAACTCCTCAGATATTTGTCATAAATTTAAGACGCTTACCTGACGGAAGCAATGAGCGGGACCAGACGATTTTCCTAGTACAGTTCCAGCAGTCTCATTGGTTATATAAAGCACGTGGTGAAGGGCTGATAACCGTCATCTTGTGTGTGTGTGGGTTTAAAATTGTATTGCTTTTCCATTA
The DNA here is from genome assembly GCF_949357685.1 of Gobio gobio. NCBI lineage: Eukaryota > Metazoa > Chordata > Actinopteri > Cypriniformes > Gobionidae > Gobio > Gobio gobio. The sequence goes on along the minus strand of NC_137112.1, from coordinate 11,971,950 downwards.
ATTTGTAAGCATTTTATTAAGTAATACATCACTAAAGAATATCAACAATAATAATAAAATGGGTAAATAGATCAATTAGGGTTAGGTTTTATTGGAAAAGAAAGTTAATTTCAATACATAAGTATTAACGGTTCATAATAAAAACCTCATAAAAAATAAAAAAACTCTACTAGTGCAGAAAATGAACGTCATTTATAAATGTATTTACTTTAATATTGGTTTATTAAAAATAAGTTAATTTCAATACATTATTATAAATACAATTCATTAAATAGATTTAATTACATTATAACAAATCAAATTAAGTATAAGTTCATTAAAATACATTATAATAAATACAATTAATTAAAATAAGTTAATCACATAAAATGCATTTAAAATAAGTTCATTTAAATACATGCATTATAATAAATACAATTGATTAAAAATAAGTTAATTTAATACATAATAAAAACATTAAAAATCAATTCAATTCAATAAATACATTTACAATCAATTAAAAAAAAGAGGTGTCCGATGTACTGTAGAAAAACAGAACAAGACAAATTAACTTGTTAGCTGCATTTTCATGTTAATCAAGTTAACATTATAATGTACAATGAATTATACTTGGGAATCTGTCACATGCTTTGTTTGTACTCAGATAAAAAACGTCCACAGACATCTCTATTTCACTTCCATTGACTTTTATATCACAGGTTAATAATATGTTCTATCACCTAACTCCTAACCACCTAAACCTACCCAAAATGTGCAACACTAGATTTGAGTAAAAACATGCTTTGGCCCATTTATAAGCCTTTTTAAGTAGCAAGGACCAATACAATGTTCTCACTAGTTGGTTGTCATAATATTTCACTATGTAAGGAAGAACATTTGGCCCCACAAACAATTAGTGAAGCCCCCCCCCTCCACACACACACACACACACACACACACACACACACACACACACACACACACACACACACACACACACACACACACACACACACACACACACACACACACACACACACACACACACACACACAATTTCCACACTCTCTGTTCTATTGCATAGACACACACACACACGCATGCACACAAACAGAAAGGGGGGAAAAAGAAGATAATTGGCCAGCGGTTACTATGTGCCTTGGCAGTATATTTTGATTGGACTACTGCCAAGTTTAAGACCACTGACCCCCACTCACTTTCAGTTCACTCACCATTCAGCAGCAACAACCCCCATCTTCTAAGGTGAGACATCTTTCACATTTCTACACACTGTTTAAAAGTTATACGGAAAGTGTATTTTCTGAAATAATTTCAATTATCTTATAAAATTATGAAGAAATGAATATAAAATGACAGTATTTGGTCAAAGAGGAAGGTTTCTGGCAGAAAAGTGTTTTCTGAGGTAATTTTTACCTCAAATCAAGTTATATTAGTGACTTAAAGTCAGTGGGAAATTTCCAACGTTAATAAAATATATTCTGACAGAATTTGGTCAAAGAGGAAAGTTTCTGGCAGAAAAGTGTTTTCTGAGGTAATTTTTACCTCAAATCAAGTTATATTAGTGACTTAAAGTCAGTGGGAAATTTCCAACGTAATAATAAAATATATTCTGACAGAATTTGGTCAAAGAGGAAAGTTTCTGGCAGAAAAGTGTTTTCTGAGGTAATTTTTACCTCAAATCAAGTTATATTAGTGACTTAAAAAGTCAGTGGGAAATTACAACATAATAAAATGTAGAATTTGGCCTGAGTGGATGAATACCTCGAATTACCCTCCAGGGTCTGCTGCCCTCTACCAATGACACACCTATGTGACAATAAAATAAAATTATTTACTGTATTTTAATGATTACATTCATGTACTTGTGGGTAAATCTTCACTCTGGGCGACTAAACAATATATGTCATTAGGCCCCGTTTTTGCAGCGAGAGGCGCCTTTTTTGAATAGATTTCTGTTGGCAGAGAGCCGCGTTGCTTGTGCGTCCCGGGCGCCTCGCGTTTTAGAATGAGCGCTCTGGAAAAAAGAAATCAACTCTGAGCGGAAAAGCGCCCTACGTCACCGCGTTGTTTTTCCCCATTGTCCAATCGAATGAATGGAGAGGCGGGCTTTCCGTTGTGGTGACCGTTACCTTGATGAGACTGACAGGACAGCTGATTCAGGGGTTTCCTAGCAACATAAAAAAAAACCCACAGCGCTATTTTCTAAATTGAAAAACATCGGCCATTAAAAGGCAATGCAGTGCGCCTCGCGTTTTCGAACCTGAAAAACGCGTTGTGTGATCGGGGCCTTAGTCATTGGCTAATATACTCTCAGATTTTAATCGCCAGTGTATGTCTAAGAGGCTAAGAATACGTTTAGCATAGATATATTGTCACTCGCTGAACACTCAGAGAAACAGTTTCGCTCTCCGTCGAGCGGTCTGTCTATTTCAGTTCAGATCGACGGATGAGCGTGCCTGTATTTGACGTAACGTTACCGTAAACTCTAGTGTGAAGGCGCACAACTCGCCGTCGCTTTGAGAGAGAGCGCTGTTTAATAAAACGCGCGCGATGAGAGAGAGTCTTGCATACCACTCACAGAATCAACACACTAACGTTACATGTAAACCATATTCTTTGTTGTATTTTCCTGTCAAAATAATGGAGTTCAATTGGAATTTCACCTTTTAACAAAAAGCAGAAGATATGCTGGTTTCTCCGGTAGTGGGCGGGACTATCTCATTGGCTGGTGCTCATGAGTTCAGCAAATCAGTTCGAGTGAACGCACACAACGTGATTAATATTAATGAAGCCAGCAGCTCATCAGTCTTTAGTGCGTTGTATATTGTTATTAGTAGTAGAATTATTATTATTATTATATTATAAAGAATTACTATTATCTATTACTATTATAATTTTTTACAGAAACACTGAATGACCAAAAATATCTTAAGCACCACCACCAGTCCTAAATTCAGTTAAATTATCGAATATGCATTAGGGCTGTCAAACGATGAATCTCGATATATAATATAGATGTAGATCTCGATATAGATGTATATTTGAATACACACATATATATATTTAAGAAATATTTGCATGTATATACTTGTGTATATATATATATATATATATATATATATATATATATATATATATATATATATATATATATATATATATATATATATATATAAATATTTATCATCTTCCATGAAAAAAAAAAAAAAAAAAACAGTTAAACTTACTTCATGTTTTCTCTCCTTTTCATTAGAATGGCATCATCACATCCCTATAGCCGTCCCGGTCCCATCAGGGTCAAATGTATACAAAATTACATTAAAACCAAAACGCTAAATTTCAAGCAGGCCAATAATGTAATTTGCCCAGGCACACAGGAAATCACCCAACTAAGTGCCCTGTCAAGTGGTGGAACCGTGTATGTGTGTCAGTCCTCTTCATCCACTGCGGTGTTTGAAGAGGAGGTGACATACTACATTAAAAATTACACCGTGTCCTCACGATACAGGCCAGATCGTCTGTATATTGGGCAGAATACTGCGATCTATAGAACCTCTCCCCTCTCACTGACAGAGGAGGAAGAGAGGCTGGCAAGAGAGGCACTCATTCCTCCATCCATTGAAGCCACTGGACTAGACCAGGACCTCTTTTCCCGGGGGGGATACCTAACGCTTGAAGGGATGGTGGAAAATGTGAGTAATTTTTACCTTGTCAGAACTCTATCAAACACACACAAAACAACAACAATGCATTTACAAGTTATTTCTAAACATTTGTAAGTTATCATATTGACTTTTAATGTACCATTATTTTATAGCTGCAGGTTCCGAGGATGACCATGGTTACGGGCATGGAAGTCCCCATCTTGGACATGGCCATTCAAAGTGGTCAGAAACGCCTGGATGTGTCCCTGTGGCGAGATCAGGCCCTCAGCACAATCCACCTAAATGACAAATTAAAAATAACACACCTGAAGGGGAACACCAAGTCTTTAAAATTTAATTCTACATCCTACACAACCATTGAGGTATGTCACATACAAAGCCCTCTGTCCTTACAAATCAAACACCTGCTTGTAAGTTTCAAGAAAAACAAAATACCTTGGCTAGATTTTTTCAAGTGTGTCTTATTGTTATTTTTGTGCACAGAAACTAACCCTGGGAGATAAAACAGTATTGATATTTATTGATGGTATGGCTTCATTGATAATAGAAAACATGTTTGATATAACCCTCATTATTCTTTCACTTTCGACATGAATTTCAGTTGCATTAACAACCGACAAGCACAATCACTCGATCACAGACAGACTATCATTTCCTAGCTAAAAGCAGCGTGCTATGAGTGACAAGCAGACAAGTTGCAAATGCAATTCTAATTACAAAATAAAGGAAAAGGTTCAATATCACTTACTCTAAATGTGCTTTTTTTCCCCCTCAACTCAGGTCATGGAGCAAGGACCAGTGGTGGAGGAGATCAAGGTGGTTGGCCTCTCCGAAGCCAATGGGGAACTAGCCATCCTGACCGAGGACTTCACGGAATTTACAGCACCCCTCGATCTCCTTGAGAAGAGCGTAGAGGAGCTCATCAGAGAACTCCCTCTTAATTTGCTTGTGATGCATAGACGGAGGTCCATTGAAAAAATAACTGACCATACAAACAACATGTTATAATAAAGTTAGTTAGTTAATTATTTAAATATAAATCACACGTTACATATGTATTTATAGTTTATAGTTAGATAGATAAATAGGTAGTTTGTTATATTAAGGTTACATTTGTTTATTTATTGTTATTACTTAATTTTATTATTAATTCATATTATTTATTTATTTATCAGCTTAAAACAACTCTGTTCGTTCATGTTTTTTTTTATGTTTAAATATTTTATTTTGTTCATTATTTGTGTAATAAAGTATATCAGTTTAAAACATTTTGCATGTGTGTGTGTGAGCCTGCTATAATAATATAAGTAACTGTAAATTGTACTATTCCTATATTATGGCCTTTTTTCCAAAAATAGCTCCAAACAAAGCTACAGAACAGTTCTGAGCACCCCATGGCGGTGTTTCGCTAATGAATCAATCATGGTTTGAACGAATTGGTTGATGAATGATTTAATAATTCGCTGTACATTATAATGCTTCGTTCCTGACTGAAAAAGGCGAATGAATCCGTTGAATCTTAATGACTCACTCAATAAAAGTGACTTGCTGCCACCTAGTGGCGGTTTGAATTTCACATTTCACGTATAGTTTCAATTTTGAATTTAAAATAAATATTCAACGTTTTGAGTTCAAAACAAAGCATTATTAATTTCCTTTATCAATTAATAATTAAGTTATTGTTGATCCCACGTGAGCTGCATTAAACAATGTTATTTCAGATGCTGCATCTATTTCCTCAGCATTGCAAAGATGAATTTTGATACTGAATTCGTCTCGTTACTCGTTTAATTTATTGATTAAATGTAAGAATTTGACTAAAGATTATGCATACATCATCTTGCATCATGCATGAGAGCAACTTTTTGCCATGTAACTGAAAAAACATGATTAGTGTCGTGATTTCACTCGTGATATTGTAATAATGTCGAGCGTTTTTGTGTGGAGTGGAAAAGTTCATTCTTGTAGGCTATGCCGAACAGAAAAGAACCGTTTATGAATTAGTTAATTACCTTTTACACACTAGAAAAAAAGACATTGTTATTGTAGTAGCATAAAAAAAACACAAGGACTATAAATTAATATCTTACTTGCATCGTATTCCCACACGCAGTACTCGGAGTGGGTCACACACTGACTGAAATTTCCCCCTCAGAAAGTCCTGCGTCACACACTGATTGAGTTGAGCACATGGCGCAAAAGCGGCAAAAACGGCAAAAACTCCCGCGATATCAGTAGTTTTTTTTTTTTTTTACCGGGAACTAATCCAAACTCATATGATTGGTTATTGCATCAACAGAGATTTGTTGTAAAGTTCAACGCTGAAAAAAAATTATATATATAAAATCATGTATAAAAATAGTATAAAATCATGTGAGCATGTATGACTGCTACTGAAATCTGTCATCTAACTATTTCTATCTATCATCTGACTATTTCTATCTATCATCTGACTATTTCTATCTATCATCTGACTATTTCTATCTATCATCTGACTATTTCTATCTATCATCTGACTATTTCTATCTATCATCTGACTATTTCTATCTATCATCTGACTATTTCTATCTATCATCTGACTATTTCTATCTATCATCTGACTATTTCTTTCTATCATCTAACTATTTCTATCTATCATCTGACTATTTCTATCTATCATCTAACTATTTCTATCTATCATCTGACTATTTCTATCTATCATCTAACTATTTCTATCTATCATCTAACTATTTCTATCTATCATCTGACTATTTCTATCTATCATCTGACTATTTCTATCTATCATCTGACTATTTCTATCTATCATCTAACTATTTCTATCTATCATCTGACTATTTCTATCTATCATCTGACTATTTCTATCTATCATCTGACTATTTCTATCTATCATCTAACTATTTCTATCTATCATCTGACTATTTCTATCTATCATCTGACTATTTCTATCTATCATCTGACTATTTCTATCTATCATCTGACTATTTCTATCTATCATCTGACTATTTCTATCTATCATCTGACTATTTCTATCTATCATCTAACTATTTCTATCTATCATCTGACTATTTCTATCTATCATCTGACTATTTCTATCTATCATCTAACTATTTCTATCTATCATCTGACTATTTCTATCTATCATCTGACTATTTCTATCTATCATCTGACTATTTCTATCTATCATCTGACTATTTCTATCTATCATCTAACTATTTCTATCTATCATCTGACTATTTCTATCTATCATCTGACTATTTCTATCTATCATCTGACTATTTCTATCTATCATCTAACTATTTCTATCTATCATCTGACTATTTCTATCTATCATCTGACTATTTCTATCTATTATCTGACTATTTCTATCTATCATCTAACTATTTCTATCTATCATCTGACTATTTCTATCTATCATCTGACTATTTCTATCTATCATCTGACTATTTCTATCTATCATCTGACTATTTCTATCTATCATCTGACTATTTCTATCTATCATCTGACTATTTCTATCTATCATCTAACTATTTCTATCTATCATCTGACTATTTCTATCTATCATCTGACTATTTCTATCTATCATCTGACTATTTCTATCTATCATCTGACTATTTCTATCTATCATCTGACTATTTCTATCTATCATCTGACTATTTCTATCTATCATCTGACTATTTCTATCTATCATCTGACTATTTCTATCTATCATCTGACTATTTCTATCTATCATCTAACTATTTCTATCTATCATCTGACTATTTCTATCTATCATCTAACTATTTCTATCTATCATCTGACTATTTCTATCTATCATCTGACTATTTCTATCTATCATCTGACTATTTCTATCTATCATCTGACTATTTCTATCTATCTATCTATCTATCTATCTATCTATCTATCTATCTATCTATCTATCTATCTATCTATCTATCTATCTATCTATCTATCTATCTATCTATCTATCTATCTATCTATCTATCTATCTATCTATCCTACTAAAACTCAAACTATTTCAAACTTTAAACTTTTCAAACTATTTCAAACAATTTATTTCAAACTTTTCAAACTATTTCAAACTTTCTGGTCTAGCTTTTCCAAGCCAACTTAAAGTTTGTCTCGACGAACTTTTTTATCTAGTTATTAGTGGTGCTTGCGTAGCAAGGCATCACTATTACTATCTAGCCCCAGAACGAGTTTTAGTGATGCCTTGCGCAGCAAGGCATCACCATCACTCTCAAACATACCTATTAGTGTTGCTTGTGAAGCAATGCATCAATATTGTTATTCTCCATACTTATTAATATTAGTGGGGCTTGCGTAGCAAGCCCTAAATATTAATATCTCACCCCATATCGGTTTATTTTTATTATTCTTATTCCGGACAACATTTTGTCCCGCTACTCCTCCCACATTTTTCGTCACAGACCCATGAATGAGGTGTCAAAACGTGCGGCCTATTCGGGAATGGTGTGCTATATCTTTTCTAAGGGGTCGGGGGTGCGGTGTTCGCCCCAGGGGCGAAAAAGTAGCGAAAAAAATCCCATAGACTTAACATTGGGAAAAATGTAAAAAACATTTAACAAGTCATAACTCTAAGCGAGGATTTCGTAGAAACTTGTGTGTCACCACATTTGAAGAGGCTGACAGGCCCTTTAAGATGACACATCGCAATGGGGTGTGAGTTGTACCCCTGGGGTGCAGGAGCTGCCTAAATTTGCCCCATTGACTTACTATGGGGAGGGACGTCCCATAAAACTCATGTGTTTCTCTTACTATGGGAAATTGCATAGGGATTTTGAATTGACCATAGCTCTGGCTCACAGTGTCTCAGAGACAAGGGGGTGGGCTCAATTTACTCAGACAGCCAATCACTATCTCAGGATGATTGTCAACCTATGAAGCCACGCCCTAGCAACCATTTAGAGCTCCCTAGCAACTGATCCCATAGACTACCATTGAAAGAGATCAAAGGGATATCTTTGGATAGAAGTGACATAGAAACACGAGGGTGGGTTTGTTTGACTCTGGGCATCAACAGCCAATCATAAATCACCGTCAACACTTCCTAGCCACGCCCTAGCAACCATTATCAAGCAGCCTAGCAACCGTTTTACAAGACCTATATCTCTGCCTCAGAACATCATAGAAGCATGGGGGTTGGTTTATATCATTCATACTGACAAGCAGCCTTTGGAGTATCATCATTGGATGCTGCCAAGCCACTCCATAGCAACCAAACAGAGTACCCTAGCAACCGTATAACAAGACCTATATCTCTGCATCAGAACATCGTAGAGACATGGGGGTTGGTTTATATCATTCATACTGACAAGCAGTATCATAATTGAATGTTGCCAAAACATTCCATAGCAACCAACCAGAGTTCCCTAGCAACCGTTTACCAAGACCTATATCTCTGCATCAGAACATCGTACAGACATGGGGGTTGGTTTATATCATTCATACTGACAAGCAGTATCATCATTGGATGCTGCCAAGCCCCCTTAGCAACCAAACAGAGTACCCTAGCAACCATATACCAAGACCTATATCTCTGCTTCAGAACATCATAGAGACATGGGGGCTGGTTTATATCATTCATACAGACAAGCAGTATCATCATTGGATGCTGCCAAGCCCCCTTAGCAACCAAACAGAGTACCCTAGCAACCATATACCAAGACCTATATCTCTATCTCAGAACATCATAGAGACATGGGGGTTGGTTTATATCATTCATACAGACAAGCAGTATCATCATTGGATGCTGCCAAGCCCCCCTAGCAACCAAAAAGAGTACCCTAGCAACCGTGTACCAAGACCTATATCTCTGCTTCGGAACATCGTAGAGACATGGGGGTTGGTTTATATCATTCATACAGACAAGCAGTATCATCATTCGATGCTGCCAAGCCCCCCTAGCAACCAAACAGAGTACCCTAGCAACCGTATACCAAGACCTATATCTCTGCTTCAGAACATCATAGAGGCATGGGGGTTGGTTTATATCATTCATACAGACAAGCAGTATCATCATTGGATGCTGCCAAACCCCTCCATAGCAACCAAACAGAGTACCCTAGCAACCGTTTACCAAGACCTATATCTCTGCCTCAGAACATCCTAGAGACATGGGGGTTGGTTTATATCATTCATACAGACAAGCAGTATCATCATTGGATGCTGCCAAGCCCCTCCATAGCAACCAAACAGAGTACCCTAGCAACCGTTTACAAGGACCTATATCTCTGCATCAGAACATCGTAGAGGCATGGGGGTTGGGTCTTTTGACTCAGTCTGGCAAATAGTCTTTAAATGTCACCCCATAAATTGTATAGCCACTCCATAGCAACCATATAGAGTACCCTAGCAACCGTACAAACACATGAATAGGACATATCTCAGCTCCACAACATCGTACAGACTTGGGGGTGGCCTCTTTGGTTTCGGGTGAGAATCCAGTACACACAACATAGCATCCGAGAGGATTTTTTTGCCACGGCAAGCACCACTCACATTTTCTTCAGGAAATGTACATTCTAGTTTTTATTATTCTTATTCCGGACAACATTTTGTCCCGCTACTCCTCCCACATTTTTCGTCACAGACCCATGAATGAGGTGTCAAAACGTGCGGCCTATTCGGGAATGGTGTGCTATATCTTTTCTAAGGGGTCGGGGGTGCGGTGTTCGCCCCAGGGGCGAAAAAGTAGCGAAAAAAATCCCATAGACTTAACATTGGGAAAAATGTAAAAAAAAATTAACAAGTCATAACTCTAAGCGAGGATTTCGTAGAAACTCGTGGGTCACCACATTTGAAGAGGCTGACAGGCCCTGTAAGATGACACATCGCAAAGGGGTGTGAGTTGTACCCCTGGGGTGCAGGAGCTGCCTAAATTTGCCCCATTGACTTACTATGGGGAGGGACGTCCCATAAAACGCATGCGTTTCTCTTACTATGGGAAATTGCATAGGGATTTTGTATTGACCATAGCTCTGGCTCACAGTGTCTCAGAGACAAGGGGGTGGGCTCAATTTACTCAGACAGCCAATCACTACCTCAGGATGATTGTCAACATATGAAGCCACGCCCTAGCAACCATTTACAGCTCCCTAGCAACTGATCCCATAGACTTCCATTGAAAGAGATCAAAGGGATATCTTTGGATAGAAGTGTCATAGAAACACGAGGGTGGGTTTGTTTGACTCGGGGCATCAACAGCCAATCACAAATCACCTTCAATACTTCCTAGCCACGCCCTAGCAACCATTATCAAGCAGCCTAGCAACCGTTAATCACGACCTATATCTCTGCCTCAGAACATCATAGAGGCATGGGGGTTGGTTTATATCATTCATACTGACAAGCAGCCTTTGGAGTATTGTCATTGGATGCTGCCAAGCCACTCCATAGCAACCAAACAGAGTACCTTAGCAACCGTTTACCAAGACATATATCTCTGCCTCAGAACATCATACAGACATTGGGGTTGGTTTATATCATTCATACTGACAAGCATTATCATCATTGGATGCTGCCATGCCACTCCATAGCAACCAAAAAGAGTACCCTAGCAACCGTTTACCAAGACTTATATCTCAGCCTCAGAACATCATACAGACATGGGGGTAGGTTTATATCATTCATACAGACAAGCAGTATCATCATTGGATGCTGCCAAGCCCCCCTAGCAACCAAACAGAGTACCCTAGCAACCGTATACCAAGACCTATATCTCTGCTTCAGAACATCATAGAGGCATGGGGGTTGGTTAATATCATTCATACAGACAAGCAGTATCATCATTGGATGCTGCCAAGTCCCCTTAGCAACCAAACAGAGTACCCTAGCAACCATATACCAAGACCTATATCTCTGCTTCAGAACATCATAGAGACATGGGGGTTGGTTTATATCATTCATACAGACAAGCAGTATCATCATTGGATGCTGCCAAGCCCCCTTAGCAACCAAACAGTACCCTAGCAACCATATACCAAGACCTATATCTCTGCCTCAGAACATCATAGAGACATGGGGGTTGGTTTATATCATTCATACAGACAAGCAGTATCATCATTGGATGCTGCCAAGCCCCCCTAGCAACCAAACAGAGTACCCTAGCAACCGTATACCAAGACCTATATCTCTGCTTCAGAACATCATAGAGACATGGGGGTTGGTTTATATCATTCATACAGACAAGCAGTATCATCATTGGATGCTGCCAAGCCCCCCTAGCAACCAAACAGAGTACCCTAGCAACCGTATACCAAGACCTAAATCTCTGCTTCAGAACATCATAGAGGCATGGGGGTTGGTTTATATCATTCATACAGACAAACAGTATCATCATTGGATGCTGCCAAACCCCTCCATAGCAACCAAACAGAGTACCCTAGCAACCGTTTACCAAGACCTATATCTCTGCCTCAGAACATCCTAGAGACATGGGGGTTGGTTTATATCATTCATACAGACAAGCAGTATCATCATTGGATGCTGCCAAGCCCCTCCATAGCAACCAAACAGAGTACCCTAGCAACCGTTTACAAGGACCTATATCTCTGCATCAGAACATCGTAGAGGCATGGGGGTTGGGTCTTTTGACTCAGACTGGCAAATAGTCTTTAAATGTCACCCCATAAATTGTATAGCCACTCCATAGCAACCATATAGAGTACCCTAGCAACCGTACAAACACATGAATAGGACATATCTCAGCTCCACAACATCGTACAGACTTGGGGGTGGCCTCTTTTGTTTCGGGTGAGAATCCAGTACACACAACATAGCATCCGAGAGGATTTTTTTGCCACGGCAAGCACCACTCACATTTTCTTCAGGAAATGTACATTCTAGTTATTATTATTCTTCTTAGACTAAAAAACTAATTGCTACTCCTCCTAGACTGTTCAAGCTACATCCACCAAACTCGGCTCAGACCTTCAGACTAGTCTGACTCGGGTTGCTTTATCTTTTTAGACTGATCCGACTTACGGTTTTCCTAAAAAAGCTGATTAAAACTTGGAAAAACTCCCATAGACTTTCATTGACGGAATGTTCAGATTTTCAAACTGTTCAACTGTCAAAAATTCAAATCTAAACACTGAAGCCCAGACTCACTCCAACTGACATTCTGTGAAATACATCTGAGCCATAGAGACTCATTAAACTCATCTATCTATCTATCTATCTATCTATCTATCTATCTATCTATCTATCTATCTATCTATCTATCTATCTATCTATCTATCTATCTATCATCTGACTATTTCTATCTATCTATCTATCTATCTATCTATCTATCTATCTATCTATCTATCTATCTATCTATCTATCTATCTATCTATCTATCTATCTATCTATCATCTGACTATTTCTATCTATCTATCTATCTATCTATCTATCTATCTATCTATCTATCTATCTATCTATCATCTGACTATTTCTATCTATCTATCTATCTATCTATCTATCTATCTATCTATCTATCTATCTATCTATCTATCTATCTATCTATCTATCTATCTATCTATCTATCATCTGACTATTTCTATCTATCTATCTATCTATCTATCTATCTATCTATCTATCTATCTATCTATCTATCTATCTATCTATCATCTATCTATCTATCTATCTATCTATCTATCTATCTATCTATCATCTGACTATTTCTATCTATCTATCTATCTATCTATCTATCTATCTATCTATCTATCTATCATCTATCATCTATCTATCTATCTATCTATCTATCTATCTATCTATCTATCTATCTATCTATCATCTGACTATTTCTATCTATCTATCTATCTATCTATCTATCTATCTATCTATCTATCTATCTATCTATCTATCTATCTATCTATCTATCTATCTATCTATCTATCTATCTATCTATCAATCTATCTGTCTATCTATCATCTGACTATTTCTATCTATCTATCTATCTATCTATCTATCTATCTATCTATCTATCTATCTATCTATCTATCTATCTATCTATCTATCATCTGACTATTTCTATCTATCTATCTATCTATCTATCTATCTATCTATCTATCTATCTATCTATCTATCTATCTATCAATCTATCTATCTATCTATCATCTGACTATTTCTATCTATCTATCTATCTATCTATCTATCTATCTATCTATCTATCTATCTATCTATCTATCTATCTATGGGAAAATCATACTAGCGCGGGGTAAACTGGGGCAAATCATTCTAGAGCGGGGTAAACTGGGGCAAATCATACTAGCGCGGGGTAAACTGGGGCAAATCATACTAGAGCGGGGTAAACTGGGGCAAATCATACTAGAGCGGGGTAAACTGGGGCAAATCATTCTAGAGCGGGGTAAACTGGGGCAAATCATACTAGAGCGGGGTAAACTGGGGCAAATCATACTAGAACGGGGTAAACTGGGGCAAATCATACTAGAACGGGGTAAACTGGGGCAAATCATACTAGAGCGGGGTAAACTGGGGCAAATCATACTAGAGCGGGGTAAACTGGGGCAAATCATACTAGAACGGGGTAAACTGGGGCAAATCATACTAGCGCGGGGTAAACTGGGACAAATCATTCTAGAGCGGGGTAAACTGGGGCAAATCATACTAGAGCGGGGTAAACTGGGGCAAATCATTCTAGAGCGGGGTAAACTGGGGCAAATCATACTAGCACGGGGTAAACTGGGGCAAATCATTCTAGAGCGGGGTAAACTGGGGCAAATCATACTAGCACGGGGTAAACTGGGGCAAATCATTCTAGAGCGGGGTAAACTGGGGTAAATCATACTAGAACGGGGTAAACTGGGGCAAATCATACTAGAGCGGGGTAAACTGGGGCAAATCATACTAGAGCGGGGTAAACTGGGGCAAATCATACTAGAACGGGGTAAACTGGGGCAAATCATACTAGCGCGGGGTAAACTGGGACAAATCATTCTAGAGCGGGGTAAACTGGGGCAAATCATACTAGAGCGGGGTAAACTGGGGCAAATCATTCTAGAGCGGGGTAAACTGGGGCAAATCATACTAGCACGGGGTAAACTGGGGCAAATCATTCTAGAGCGGGGTAAACTGGGGTAAATCATACTAGCACGGGGTAAACTGGGGCAAATCATTCTAGAGCGGGGTAAACTGGGGCAAATCATTCTAGAGCGGGGTAAACTGGGGCAAATCATACTAGAGCGGGGTAAACTGGGGCAAATCATACTAGAGCGGGGTAAACTGGGGCAAATCATTCTAGAGCGGGGTAAACTGGGGCAAATCATACTAGAGCGGGGTAAACTGGGGCAAATCATTCTAGAGCGGGGTAAACTGGGGCAAATCATACTAGAGCGGGGTAAACTGGGGCAAATCATTCTAGAGCGGGGTAAACTGGGGCAAATCATACTAGAGCGGGGTAAACTGGGGCAAATCATTCTAGAGCGGGGTAAACTGGGGCAAATCATACTAGAGCGGGGTAAACTGGGGCAAATCATACTAGAGCGGGGTAAACTGGGGCAAATCATTCTAGAGCGGGGTAAACTGGGGCAAATCATACTAGAGCGGGGTAAACTGGGGCAAATCATACTAGAGCGGGGTAAACTGGGGCAAATCATACTAGAGCGGGGTAAACTGGGGCAAATCATTCTAGAGCGGGGTAAACTGGGGCAAATCATACTAGACCGGGGTAAACTGGGGCAAATCATTCTAGAGCGGGGTAAACTGGGGCAAATCATTCTAGAGCGGGGTAAACTGGGGCAAATCATACTAGAGCGGGGTAAACTGGGGCAAATCATACTAGCGCGGGGTAAACTGGGGCAAATCATACTAGCACGGGGTAAACTGGGGCAAATCATACTAGCGCGGGGTAAACTGGGGCAAATCATACTAGCACGGGGTAAACTGGGGCAAATCATACTAGAGCGGGGTAAACTGGGACAAATCATTCTAGAGCGGGGTAAACTGGGGCAAATCATACTAGAGCGGGGTAAACTGGGGCAAATCATTCTAGAGCGGGGTAAACTGGGACAAATCATTCTAGAGCGGGGTAAACTGGGGCAAATCATACTAGAGCGGGGTAAACTGGGGCAAATCATACTAGAGCGGGGTAAACTGGGGCAAATCATACTAGCGCGGGGTAAACTGGGGCAAATCATTCTAGAGCGGGGTAAACTGGGGCAAATCATACTAGCACGGGGTAAACTGGGGCAAATCATTCTGGAGCGGGGTAAACTGGGGCAAATCATACTAGCACGGGGTAAACTGGGGCAAATCATTCTAGAGCGGGGTAAACTGGGGCAAATCATACTAGCGCGGGGTAAACTGGGGCAAATCATTCTAGAACGGGGTAAATCATACTAGAGCACTACCTTAGCAACTGCATAGCAACCACCCTAGCAACCACATAGCAAGACCTTAGCAACCACCTGAGTACCCTAGCAACCGCACGGCAACCACCCTAGCAACCTCCTTAGTAGCCTAGCTTTCTATCTATCTATCTATCTATCTATCTATCATCTATCATCTATCATCTATCATCTGACTATTTCTATCTATCATCTGACTATTTCTATCTATCTATCTATCTATCTATCTATCTATCTATCTATCTATCTATCTATCTATCTATCTATCTATCTATCTATCTATCTATCTATCTATCTATCTATCTAAACTACTAAAACTCAAACTATTTCAAACTTTAAACTTTTCAAACTATTTCAAACTATTTATTTCAAACTTTTCAAACTATTTCAAACTTTCTGGTCTAGCTTTTCCAAGCCAACTTAAAGTTTGTCTCGACGAACTTTTTTATCTAGTTAAGTTGGCTTGGAAGAGCCAACTTACTGAAATCCTAATAAACTTATTATTATTATTATTATTTTTCTTACTCAAATTTCTGACTCTAACTCCTCCTAGAGCTTTAACTCTACAAACTCCAAACTCGGCTCAGATCTTCAAACTAGTCTGACTCGCGTTGCTATATCTTTTCTAACTGATCCGACTCACGGTTTTCCTAAAAATGACGATTAAAACTCGGAAAAACTCCCATAGACTTAACATTGACGGAATGTTCAGATTTTCAAACTGTCCAACTGTCAAAAATTCAAATCTACACACTGAAGCCCAGACTCACTCCAACTGACATTCTGTGAAATACATCTAAACCATAGAGACTCATTAAACTCATCTGGGGTAAACTGGGGTAAATCATACTAGAGCGGGGTAAACTGGGGCAAATCATACTAGCACGGGGTAAACTGGGGTAAATCATACTAGAGCGGGGTAAACTGGGGCAAATCATACTAGAGCGGGGTAAACTGGGGCAAATCATACTAGAGCGGGGTAAACTGGGGCAAATCATACTAGAGCGGGGTAAACTGGGGTAAATCATACTAGAGCGGGGTAAACTGGGGCAAATCATACTAGAGCGGGGTAAACTGGGGCAAATCATACTAGATTGGGGTAAACTGTGGTAAATCATACTAGAGCTGGGTAAACTGGGGTAAATCATACTAGAGCGGGGTAAACTGGGGTAAATCATACTAGAGCGGGGTAAACTGGGGCAAATCATACTAGATTGGGGTAAACTGGGGTAAATCATACTAGAGCGGGGTAAACTGGGGTAAATCATACTAGATCGGGGTAAACTGGGGTAAATCAAACTAGAGCGGGGTAAACTGGGGTAAATCATACTAGAGCGGGGTAAACTGGGGTAAATCATACTAGATCGGGGTAAACTGGGGTAAATCATACTAGAGCGGGGTAAACTGGGGTAAATCATACTAGAGCGGGGTAAACTGGGGTAAATCATACTAGAGCGGGGTAAACTGGGGTAAATCATACTAGATCGGGGTAAACTGGGGTAAATCATACTAGAGCGGGGTAAACTGGGGTAAATCATACTAGAGCGGGGTAAACTGGGGTAAATCATACTAGAGCGGGGTAAACTGGGGTAAATCATACTAGATCGGGGTAAACTGGGGTAAATCAAACTAGAGCGGGGTAAACTGGGGTAACTCATACTAGAGCGGGGTAAACTGGGGCAAATCATACTAGATTGGGGTAAACTGTGGTAAATCATACTAGCACGGGGTAAACTGGGGCAAATCATACTAGATCGGGGTAAACTGGGGTAAATCATACTAGAGCGGGGTAAACTGGGGTAAATCATACTAGAGCGGGGTAAACTGGGGCAAATCATACTAGAGCGGGGTAAACTGGGGCAAATCATACTAGAGCGGGGTAAACTGGGGTAAATCATACTAGATCGGGGTAAACTGGGGCAAATCATACTAGAGCGGGGTAAACTGGGGTAAATCATACTAGATCGGGGTAAACTGGGGTAAATCATACTAGATCGGGGTAAACTGGGGTAAATCATACTAGATCGGGGTAAACTGGGGTAAATCATACTAGAGCGGGGTAAACTGGGGTAAATCATACTAGATCGGGGTAAACTGGGGTAAATCATACTAGAGCGGGGTAAACTGGGGTAAATCATACTAGATCGGGGTAAACTGGGGTAAATCATACTAGCGCGGCGTAAACTGGGGCAAATCATACTAGAACAGGGTAAACTGGGGCAAATCATACTAGAGCGGGGTAAACTGGGGTAAATCATACTAGAGCGGGGTAAACTGGGGTAAATCATACTAGAGCGGGGTAAACTGGGGCAAATCATACTAGAGCGGGGTAAACTGGGGTAAATCATACTAGAGCGGGGTAAACTGGGGCAAATCATACTAGCGCGGGGTAAACTGGGGCAAATCATACTAGAACGGGGTAAACTGGGGCAAATCATACTAGAGCGGGGTAAACTGGGGCAAATCATACTAGCGCGGGGTAAACTGGGGCAAATCATACTAGCGTGGGGTAAACTGGGGTAAATCATACTAGCACGGGGTAAACTGGGGCAAATCATACTAGAGCGGGGTAAACTGGGGTAAATCATACTAGCACGGGGTAAACTGGGGCAAATCATACTAGAGCGGGGTAAACTGGGGTAAATCATACTAGAGCGGGGTAAACTGGGTCAAATCATACTAGATCGGGGTAAACTGGGGTAAATCATACTAGAGCGGGGTAAACTGGGTCAAATCATACTAGAGCGGGGTATACTGGGGTAAATCATACTAGAGCTGGGTAAACTGGGGTAAATCATACTAGCACGGGGTAAACTGGGGAAAATCATACTAGAGCAGGGTAAACTGGGGCAAATCATACTAGAGCGGGGTAAACTGGGGTTTATGTAATTTAGTGTGTGTCTGTCTGTCTGTCTGTCTACTCACTCACTTCTCAAGCCAACTTCAAAGTTTGTTTACAAACTTTACACCTCTAGTTAAGTTGGCTTGGAAGAGCCAACTTACTGAAATCCTAATAAACTTATTATTATTATTATTATTTTTCTTACTCAAATTTCTGACTCTAACTCCTCCTAGAGCTTTAACTCTACAAACTCCAAACTCGGCTCAGATCTTCAAACTAGTCTGACTCGCGTTGCTATATCTTTTCTAACTGATCCGACTCACGGTTTTCCTAAAAATGACGATTAAAACTCGGAAAAACTCCCATAGACTTAACATTGACGGAATGTTCAGATTTTCAAACTGTCCAACTGTCAAAAATTCAAATCTACACACTGAAGCCCAGACTCACTCCAACTGACATTCTGTGAAATACATCTAAACCATAGAGACTCATTAAACTCATCTGGGGTAAACTGGGGTAAATCATACTAGAGCGGGGTAAACTGGGGCAAATCATACTAGAACGGGGTAAACTGGGGCAAATCATACTAGAGCGGGGTAAACTGGGGCAAATCATACTAGAGCGGGGTAAACTGGGGCAAATCATACTAGAGCGGGGTAAACTGGGGCAAATCATACTAGAACGGGGTAAACTGGGGCAAATCATACTAGAGCGGGGTAAACTGGGGCAAATCATACTAGAACGGGGTAAACTGGGGCAAATCATACTAGCGCGGGGTAAACTGGGGTAAATCATACTAGAACGGGGTAAACTGGGGCAAATCATACTAGAGCGGGGTAAACTGGGGCAAATCATACTAGAACGGGGTAAACTGGGGTAAATCATACTAGAACGGGGTAAACTGGGGCAAATCATACTAGAACGGGGTAAACTGGGGTAAATCATACTAGCGTGGGGTAAACTGGGGTAAATCATACTAGAACGGGGTAAACTGGGGTAAACCATACTAGAGCGGGGTAAACTGGGGTAAATCATACTAGAGCGGGGTAAACTGGGGTAAATCATACTAGCGCGGGGTAAACTGGGGTAAATCATACTAGAACGGGGTAAACTGGGGCAAATCATACTAGAACGGGGTAAACTGGGGTAAATCATACTAGAACGGGGTAAACTGGGGTAAATCATACTAGAACGGGGTAAACTGGGGTAAATCATACCAGAGCGGGGTAAACTGGGGTAAATCATACTAGAGCGGGGTAAACTGGGGCAAATCATACTAGAACGAGGTAAACTGGGGCAAATCATACTAGAGCGGGGTAAACTGGGGCAAATCATACTAGCACGGGGTAAACTGGGGCAAATCATTCTAGAGCGGGGTAAACTGGGGCAAATCATTCTAGAGCGGGGTAAACTGGGGCAAATCATACTAGAACGGGGTAAACTGGGGCAAATCATTCTAGAGCGGGGTAAACTGGGGCAAATCATACTAGAACGGGGTAAACTGGGGCAAATCATACTAGAGCGGGGTAAACTGGGGCAAATCATACTAGAGCGGGGTAAACTGGGGCAAATCATTCTAGAGCGGGGTAAACTGGGGCAAATCATACTAGAGCGGGGTAAACTGGGGCAAATCATACTAGAGCGGGGTAAACTGGGGCAAATCATACTAGAGCGGGGTAAACTGGGGCAAATCATACTAGCGCGGGGTAAACTGGGGCAAATCATTCTAGAGCTGGGTAAACTGGGGCAAATCATACTAGAGCGGGGTAAACTGGGGCAAATCATACTAGCACGGGGTAAACTGGGGCAAATCATACTAGAGCGGGGTAAACTGGGGCAAATCATACTAGCGCGGGGTAAACTGGGGCAAATCATACTAGAGCGGGGTAAATCATACTAGATCTATCTATCTAAACTACTAAAACTCAAACTATTTCAAACTTTAAACTTTTCAAACTATTTCAAACTATTTATTTCAAACTTTTCAAACTATTTCAAACTTTCTGGTCTAGCTTTTCCAAGCCAACTTAAAGTTTGTCTCGACGAACTTTTTTATCTAGTTAAGTTGGCTTGGAAGAGCCAACTTACTGAAATCCTAATAAACTTATTATTATTATTATTTTTCTGACCGCTAACTTTACAACTCTAACTCCTCCTAGAGCTTTAACTCCACATACTCCAAACTCGGCTCAGACCTTCAAACTAGTCTAACTCGGTATGCTATATCTTTTCTAACTGATCCGACTCACGGTTTTCCTAAAAATGACGATTAAAACTCGGAAAAACTCACATAGACTTAACATTGACGGAATGTTCAGATTTTCAAACTGTCCAACTGTCAAAAATTCAAATCTAAACACTGAAGCCCAGACTCACTCCAACTGACATTCTGTGAAATACATCTGAGCCATAGAGACTCATTAAACTCATCTGGGGTAAACTGGGGCAAATCATACTAGAGCGGGGTAAACTGGGGCAAATCATACTAGATCGGGGTAAACTGGGGCAAATCATACTAGATCGGGGTAAACTGGGGCAAATCATACTAGATCGGGGTAAACTGGGGTAAATCATACTAGAGCTGGGTAAACTGGGGCAAATCATACTAGATCGGGGTAAACTGGGGTAAATCATACTAGATCGGGGTAAACTGGGGTAAATCATACTAGATCGGGGTAAACTGGGGCAAATCATACTAGATCGGGGTAAACTGGGGCAAATCATACTAGATCGGGGTAAACTGGGGTAAATCATACTAGAGCTGGGTAAACTGGGGCAAATCATACTAGATCGGGGTAAACTGGGGCAAATCATACTAGATCGGGGTAAACTGGGGCAAATCATACTAGATCGGGGTAAACTGGGGCAAATCATACTAGATCGGGGTAAACTGGGGCAAATCATACTAGATCGGGGTAAACTGGGGCAAATCATACTAGAGCGGGGTAAACTGGGGCAAATCATACTAGAGCGGGGTAAACTGGGGTAAATCATACTAGATCGGGGTAAACTGGGGCAAATCATACTAGATCGGGGTAAACTGGGGCAAATCATACTAGATCGGGGTAAACTGGGGCAAATCATACTAGATCGGGGTAAACTGGGGCAAATCATACTAGATCGGGGTAAACTGGGGCAAATCATACTAGAACGGGGTAAACTGGGGCAAATCATTCTAGAGCGGGGTAAACTGGGGCAAATCATACTAGAGCGGGGTAAACTGGGGCAAATCATTCTAGAGCGGGGTAAACTGGGACAAATCATACTAGATCGGGGTAAACTGGGGTAAATCATACTAGCGGGGTAAACTGGGGTAAATCATACTAGCGGGGTAAACTGGGGCAAATCATACTAGAACGGGGTAAACTGGGGTAAATCATACTAGCGCGGGGTAAACTGGGGCAAATCATACTAGAACGGGGTAAACTGGGGTAAATCATACTAGCGCGGGGTAAACTGGGGCAAATCATACTAGAACGGGGTAAACTGGGGCAAATCATTCTAGAGCGGGGTAAACTGGGGCAAATCATACTAGAACGGGGTAAACTGGGGCAAATCATTCTAGAGCAGGGTAAACTGGGGCAAATCATACTAGAGCGGGGTAAACTGGGGCAAATCATTCTAGAGCGGGGTAAACTGGGGCAAATCATTCTAGAGCGGGGTAAACTGGGGCAAATCATACTAGAACGGGGTAAACTGGGGCAAATCATGCTAGAGCGGGGTAAACTGGGGCAAATCATACTAGCGCGGGGTAAACTGGGGCAAATCATACTAGAACGGGGTAAACTGGGGTAAATCATACTAGCGCGGGGTAAACTGGGGCAAATCATACTAGAACGGGGTAAACTGGGGCAAATCATGCTAGAGCGGGGTAAACTGGGGCAAATCATACTAGAACGGGGTAAACTGGGGCAAATCATTCTAGAGCGGGGTAAACTGGGGCAAATCATTCTAGAGCGGGGTAAACTGGGGCAAATCATACTAGAACGGGGTAAACTGGGGCAAATCATTCTAGAGCGGGGTAAACTGGGGCAAATCATACTAGAACGGGGTAAACTGGGGCAAATCATACTAGAACGGGGTAAACTGGGGCAAATCATACTAGAGCGGGGTAAACTGGGGCAAATCATACTAGAGCTGGGTAAACTGGGGCAAATCATTCTAGAGCGGGGTAAACTGGGGCAAATCATACTAGAACGGGGTAAACTGGGGCAAATCATTCTAGAGCGGGGTAAACTGGGGCAAATCATTCTAGAGCGGGGTAAACTGGGGCAAATCATACTAGAACGGGGT
Source organism: Gobio gobio (assembly GCF_949357685.1). Taxonomy (NCBI): domain Eukaryota; kingdom Metazoa; phylum Chordata; class Actinopteri; order Cypriniformes; family Gobionidae; genus Gobio; species Gobio gobio. The sequence continues at coordinate 11,948,779 of NC_137112.1, read as the reverse complement.
AAACTGGGGCAAATCATTCTAGAGCGGGGTAAACTGGGGCAAATCATACTAGAGCTGGGTAAACTGGGGCAAATCATACTAGAGCGGGGTAAACTGGGGCAAATCATTCTAGAGCGGGGTAAACTGGGGTAAATCATACTAGCACGGGGTAAACTGGGGTAAATCATGGTAAACTGGGGTAAATCATACTAGAGCGGGGTAAACTGGGGCAAATCATACTAGAGCGGGGTAAACTGGGGCAAATCATACTAGAGCGGGGTAAACTGGGGCAAATCATATTAGAGCGGGGTAAACTGGGGTAAATCATACTAGGACGGGGTAAACTGGGGCAAATCATACTAGAACGGGGTAAATCATACTAGATCTATCTATCTAAACTACTAAAACTCAAACTATTTCAAACTTTAAACTTTTCAAACTATTTCAAACTTTTCAAACTATTTCAAACTTTCTGGTCTAGCTTTTCCAAGCCAACTTAAAGTTTGTCTCGACGAACTTTTTTATCTAGTTATTATTATTCTTCTTAGACTAAAAAACTAATTGCTACTCCTCCTAGACTGTTCAAGCTACATCCACCAAACTCGGATCAGACCTTCAGACTAGTCTGACTCGGGTTGCTTTATCTTTTTAGACTGATCCGACTTACGGTTTTCCTAAAAAAGCTGATTAAAACTTGGGAAAACTCCCATAGACTTTCATTGACGGAATGTTCAGATTTTCAAACTGTTCAACTGTCAAAAATTCAAATCTAAACACTGAAGCCCAGACTCACTCCAACTGACATTCTGTGAAATACATCTGAGCCATAGAGACTCATTAAACTCATCTATCTATCTATCTATCTATCTATCTATCTATCTATCTATCTATCTATCTATCTATCTATCTATCTATCTATCTATCTATCTATCTATCTATCTATCTATCTATCTATCTATCTGACTATTTCTATCTATCTATCTATCTATCTATCTATCTATCTATCTATCTATCTATCTATCTATCTATCTATCTATCTATCTGACTATTTCTATCTATCTATCTATCTATCTATCTATCTATCTATCTATCTATCTATCTATCTATCTATCTATCTATCTATCTATCTATCTATCTGACTATTTCTATCTATCTATCTATCTATCTATCTATCTATCTATCTATCTATCTATCTATCTATCTATCTATCTATCTATCTATCTATCTATCTGACTATTTCTATCTATCTATCTATCTATCTATCTATCTATCTATCTATCTATCTATCTATCTATCTATCTATCTATCTATCTATCTATCTATCTATCTATCTATCTATCTATCTATCATACTACAACGGGGTAAACTGGGGCAAATCATTCTAGAACGGGGTAAACTGGGGCAAATCATTCTAGAACGGGGTAAACTGGGGCAAATCATGCTAGAGCGGGGTAAACTGGGGCAAATCATGCTAGAGCGGGGTAAACTGGGGCAAATCATGCTAGAACGGGGTAAACTGGGGCAAATCATTCTAGAACGGGGTAAACTGGGGCAAATCATACTAGAGCGGGGTGAACTGGGGCAAATCATACTAGAACGGGGTGAACTGGGGCAAATCATTCTAGAACGGGGTGAACTGGGGCAAATCATGCTAGAGCGGGGTAAACTGGGGCAAATCATACTAGAACGGGGTGAACTGGGGCAAATCATATTAGAGTGGGGTAAACTGGGGCAAATCATACTAGAACGGGGTGAACTGGGGCAAATCATTCTAGAACGGGGTGAACTGGGGCAAATCATGCTAGAGCGGGGTGAACTGGGGCAAATCATGCTAGAGCGGGGTGAACTGGGGCAAATCATACTAGAACGGGGTGAACTGGGGCAAATCATTCTAGAACGGGGTGAACTGGGGCAAATCATGCTAGAGCGGGGTGAACTGGGGCAAATCATACTAGAACGGGGTGAACTGGGGCAAATCATTCTAGAACGGGGTGAACTGGGGCAAATCATGCTAGAGCGGGGTAAACTGGGGCAAATCATGCTAGAACGGGGTAAACTGGGGCAAATCATTCTAAAACGGGGTAAACTGGGGCAAATCATACTAGAGCGGGGTAAACTGGGGCAAATCATACTAGAGCGGGGTAAACTGGGGCAAATCATTCTAGAGCGGGGTAAACTGGGGCAAATCATGCTAGAGCGGGGTAAACTGGGGCAAATCATGCTAGAGCGGGGTAAACTGGGGCAAATCATGCTAGAGCGGGGTAAACTGGGGCAAATCATGCTAGAGCGGGGTAAACTGGGGCAAATCATGCTAGAGCGGGGTAAACTGGGGCAAATCATACTAGAGCGGGGTAAACTGGGGCAAATCATACTAGCGCGGGGTAAACTGGGGCAAATCATACTAGCGCGGGGTAAACTGGGGCAAATCATACTAGAGCGGGGTAAACTGGGGCAAATCATACTAGAGCGGGGTAAACTGGGGCAAATCATACTAGGACGGGGTAAACTGGGGCAAATCATACTAGAACGGGGTAAATCATACTAGATCTATCTATCTAAACTACTAAAACTCAAACTATTTCAAACTTTAAACTTTTCAAACTATTTCAAACTATTTATTTCAAACTTTTCAAACTATTTCAAACTTTCTGGTCTAGCTTTTCCAAGCCAACTTAAAGTTTGTCTCGACGAACTTTTTTATCTAGTTATTATTATTCTTCTTAGACTAAAAAACTAATTGCTACTCCTCCTAGACTGTTCAAGCTACATCCACCAAACTCGGATCAGACCTTCAGACTAGTCTGACTCGGGTTGCTTTATCTTTTTAGACTGATCCGACTTACGGTTTTCCTAAAAAAGCTGATTAAAACTTGGAAAAACTCCCATAGACTTTCATTGACGGAATGTTCAGATTTTCAAACTGTTCAACTGTCAAAAATTCAAATCTAAACACTGAAGCCCAGACTCACTCCAACTGACATTCTGTGAAATACATCTGAGCCATAGAGACTCATTAAACTCATCTATCTATCTATCTATCTATCTATCTATCTATCTATCTATCTATCTATCTATCTATCTATCTATCTATCTATCTATCTATCTATCTATCTATCTATCTATCTATCTATCTATCTATCTATCATCTGACTATTTCTATCTATCATCTGATTTCTATCTATCATCTGACTATTTCTATCTATCATCTGACTATTTCTATCTATCATCTGACTATTTCTATCTATCATCTGACTATTTCTATCTATCATCTGACTATTTCTATCTATCATCTGACTATTTCTATCTATCATCTGACTATTTCTATCTATCATCTGACTATTTCTATCTATCATCTGATTTCTATCTATCATCTGACTATTTCTATCTATCATCTAACTATTTCTATCTATCATCTGACTATTTCTATCTATCATCTGACTATTTCTATCTATCATCTGACTATTTCTATCTATCATCTGACTATTTCTATCTATCATCTGACTATTTCTATCTATCATCTGACTATTTCTATCTATCATCTGATTTCTATCTATCATCTGACTATTTCTATCTATCATCTGACTATTTCTATCTATCATCTGACTATTTCTATCTATCATCTGACTATTTCTTTCTATCATCTGACTATTTCTATCTATCATCTGACTATTTCTATCTATCATCTGACTATTTCTATCTATCATCTGACTATTTCTATCTATCTATCTATCTATCTATCTATCTATCTATCTATCTATCTATCTATCTATCTATCTATCTATCTATCTATCTATCTATCTATCTATCTATCTATCTATCTATCTATCTATCTATCTATCTATCTATCTATCTGTCATCTGACTATTTCTTTCTATATATCATCTGACTATTTCTATCTATTATCTGACTATTTCTATCTATCATCTGACTATTTCTATCTATCATCTGACTATTTCTATCTATCATCTGACTATTTCTATCTATCATCTGACTATTTCTATCTATCATCTGACTATTTCTATCTATCATCTGACTATTTCTTTCTATCATCTGACTATTTCTATCTATCATCTGACTATATCTATCTATCTATCTATCTATCTATCTATCTATCTATCTATCTATCTATCTATCTATCTATCTATCTATCTATCTATCTATCTATCTATCTATCTATCTATCTATCTATCTATCTATCTATCTATCTATCTATCTATCTATCTATCTATCTATCTATCTCTTATCATCTGACTATTTCTTTCTATCATCTGACTATTTCTATCTATCATCTGACTATTTCTATCTATCTATCTATCTATCTATCTATCTATCTATCTATCTATCTATCTATCTATCTATCTATCTATCTATCTATCTATCTATCTATCTATCTATCTATCTATCTATCTATCTATCATCTGACTATTTCTATCTATCTATCTATCTATCTATCTATCTATCTATCTATCTATCTATCTATCTATCTATCTATCTATCTATCTATCTATCTATCTATCTATCTATCTATCTATCTATCTATCTATCTATCTATCTATCTATCTATCTATACTACTAAAACTCAAACTATTTCAAACTTTAAACTTTTCAAACTATTTCAAACTTTCTGGTCTAGCTTTTCCAAGCCAACTTAAAGTTTGTCTCGACGAACTTTTTTATCTAGTTTGGTGTTGTTATACTAGTTTCCAACAAGCTAAACATTTCTCAGCTGTATTGTATTCATTTTTTTTTTACAGTTTTTTTTATTCGCTTTGGTACTATTTTCACAAGTAAGGTGTACATTTTCAAAACTCATCGTACAAAAATCCAAACTGATCACACTTGTAACACAACAAGTCATTCTTTCAAAATCTGATGTAATGCTTTCATTCACTTGCACATATTTTCAGTCCACATAATCACTGTTTCAAACACAAGATTATTGTAATATGTAATGAGAACATTTGGTTTAATCACCAAAACACAACAGTGTGATCTTCTTTCAATTTAGTACTTTAAACAATCAGTTCATCCAACAGCAAACAATGCAAGATACATGTTTCAAATCTCCCTCGTTGCTGAATTATCTACAGTATCTACAGTAACACAGGCTACATATTCCTCATTAGAAAATACACTTGCATTACCTAACTTATGTAATTGAATCCAATGATGTTTGTAATAGTATTCAGTGTGTTATCAAAAAGGTGTGATAAAGTTATGACACAGCCATGAGGTTCTGTGCTATAACAGAGTTTGCTGCCCATACATGTTCTCACATACATGTTCTCACTGTACCATATGACTGAATCTACTGTAGTTGAGCTTTATAAGGGTGAGTTACAGTAATGTGGCAATCTCTACCATGGTAATCTGTTTACAGTATCACATGGCATACATACTGTAATGTAAAATTCTATATTTGATACCATCTGTCTCCCTTCTTCTGATTTCTGATCAATCTGATGTTACACCGTCATTGACTATTTCCACTCCCTTATACTCTATTCTGCTCTATTCACAAATTGAAAATATTTCTGTCCCACTCTCCATAGACATTATGATTTTTATACTGTTCGAAATCTATATTCTTTCCCCTTACACTACACATCAAAGAAACATTTCTGCATTTTCACATTTTCAAAAAAACTCATTCTCTATGATTTACAGTTTTTTTTATTCGCTTTGGTACTATTTTCATAACCAAGGTGAAATTTTTCAAAACTCATAGTACTAATATCACAACAGATCATCAAAAGTGAACTTTTTTCAAACATTTCAGCATATTTTCAATTGTGTTAGTACAATACACAAAACCACAAAGTATCCTTTTCACTACACAAAATAAGTGTTTCATCTTTATAAATGTTTCATTCATAGTAACTGCATTTCATAAAGATCTTACTATCAAACTTTTGATTTGCATCTCTTCTCGTTCAGTTTAATACTTTTGTCTATTATTTAATCCAACTGATCTTAATAGTTAATCACTGAACCGTTTGGTAAACCTATAGATTTTAAATTGGTTTGTCAGCAATATACAGTATATGGATTTTGAGAACTACAGAAATAAAAATGTGTTTGTACAAACATATAAATTATGTGTAACCACACATGATGAATACTCGTTATTGCTAATTGATTTCACATAGTGGTAACCACAATTGGTCACTATATAAAAGTGGGGGTGTAAACACTGGCAATTTCTTTCAACATGGAGCAGGATAGACAGCAAGTAATAGGAAGAGCTTGTGGACAAGGGATCCGTCAGAGAGGTGGGCATGGGCCCCAACAGAGAGGTCAGAGAGGTGGGCATGGGCCCCGTCAGAGAGGTGGGCATGGCCCCCAACAGAGAGGTCAGAGAGGTGGGCATGGGGCCCGTCAAAGGGTTGGTCATCAGAGAGAGGGAGGCAGAACTGTTGTCTCTAATGAAGTCCGGGCCATCATCGTTGATCATGTGGTGAACCGAGGCCTTACTATGGCAGAGGCTGCCAAATTAGTTGATCCAAATCTAAAAAGATCAACTGTCAATTCTATCATCCGAACTTTTCGCCAAGAAAACCGGTAAGTGTAGAGGATGTATACTATTAAATTTACAGTAAATTGCAATGCATGTAAATTCATCAGACATGTTACAGTATTCGTACAGTATGATCTATTGACAGGATAGTCTGTTCTATGCTTAGAATTGACAGAAAACCCCATAGCGGTGGCCGTGGCCGCGTGCTGACCGACCAGCAAGAGTGGGCAGTGGTGGAAATGGTGAGGGCCAGGAATGATATACGGCTGTCAGAAATAAAGCAGGCAATTGAGGAGAACAATGACACCTTTGCCAATGTGGCATCCATCAGCCTACCAACATTAGGCCGCCTTTTAAAGAGGCACCAGGTATCAATGAAACAAATTTACCTGGTGCCTTTTGAGAGAAACAATGACCGGGTGAAACAACTAAGGGCTGAGTATGTCCAGGTACAGCACTATATATTGTATTACTGTTACTATTTGATGCATCACTTACGTCATATGTATATTGGAACAACACTGTAAAAAGAACTAACCAAAATATATTTTTTAGAGGGTTATGGCGCTTGATGCTGATGTGAACCATCACAAGTACATTTTTGTTGATGAAGCGGGCTTTAACCTGGCCAAAACTCGTCGCCGTGGACGGAACATCATCGGCCAACGGGCCACTGTCCAAGTGCCTGGACAACGTGGAGGAAACATCTCCATGTGCGCAGCTATCTCTGAAGATGGTGTTGTAGGACGTAGGCCATTACTTGGCTCCTATAATGCTGCACATCTTATTGAGTTTCTCAATGAAATTGAGCCATCCTGTCAAGGTGAAGGGGTCACCTATGTAATTGTGTGGGACAATGTCAGGTTCCACCACGCAGAGGTAGTTCAAGCATGGTTTTACGCCCATCCCCGATTCATGACCCTCTACCTGCCTCCATACTCTCCTTTCCTCAACCCTATTGAGGAATTTTTTTCAGCATGGAGGTGGAAGGTCTATGATCGCCAACCCCTTGAGCGTGCTACACTCCTTCAGGCCATGGATGATGCATGTGATGACATCAGTGTAGACCAATGTCAAGCATGGATTCGCCATGCCAAAAGGTTTTTTCCAAGGTGCATGAACAATGATAACATTCATTGTGATGTGGATGAGAATCTATGGCCAAATGCTCAAGACAGGCTTGATCCAAATTAATGTAATGTGTGCACTAAATGTTATGTTCTTCTCATTTAGTTACATTTCATTATAGAAAGTATACTTGTTACAATTATATATGAAAAATAAAACCTAATTTGCCCAAATGATTGTAGAGGATGTCTTCATTGATCCTTCACTTGATTACACATAGGATGGATATTTTGGAAATTATAGATTATGGAACTGTTGGGTAATGTATTAAATATACTGGTAAAGTGTATTGCCTAATGTGAAAACTGTGTAATCTGTCTTTTATAGTACTGTAGCATATTAATTTGAAACATGTATCTTGCATTTTTTGCTGTTGGATTAACTGAATGTTAAAAGTACTAAACTGAAAGAAGATCATACTGTTGTGCTTCGGTGATTAAACCAAATGTTCTCATTACATATTACAATAATCTTGTGTTTGCAATAATGATTATATGGAATGAAAACATGTGCAACTGAATGAAAACATTACATCAAGTTTTGAAAGAATGACTAGCTGTGTTACAAGTGTGATCAGTTTGGATTTTTGTACTAAGAGTTTTGAAAATGTACACCTTACATGTGAAAATAGTACCAAAGCGAATAAAAAAAACTGTATAAGCTTGACCAAAAAATGTGCCTGCAAGGAAAAGGATTTAGGATATTGCTGTCTTTTTGTCCCCATAATGTAGAGTTTACCAGACCACAAACACACACCCTATAATCTAAGGTAAATCGCAGAAAATTTAAAAATAATTCATTTCATATGGTTATCCATTTTGGAAATTGCAAACAAAGTAGAAACTATGTTTATATAATCAATATATATAGAAATCTATTGGTGTACCAAATGATTCATTGATTAACCATTAAGATCAGTTGGATTAAATAAAAGACAAATGTATTAAACTGAACGAGAAGAGATGCAAATCAAAAGTTTGATAGTAAGAGCTTTATGAAAGGCAGTTACTGTGAATGAAACATTTATAAAGATGAAACACTTATTTTGTGTAGTGAAAAGGATACTTTGTGGTTTTGTGTATTGTACTAACACAATTGAAAATATGCTGAAATGTTTGAAAAAAGTGCACTTTTGATGATCTGTTGTGATGTTAGCACTATGAGTTTCGAAAATGTACACCTTGCTTGTGAAAATAGTACCAAAGCGAATAAAAAAAACTGTAATTCAGGTAAAGGAGTCAGAAAGGGGGTATAGTTTAGTGGTAGAGCATTTGACTGCAGATCAAGAGGTCCCCTGTTCAAATCCGAGTACCCTCTTTGGTATGGCCAAATCTGTTCTTTCGTATGGTTATACAAGATTCCAACATGCCAAACATTTCTAATATGTGTTGTATTCAACTATGTTTAAATATATATTTTTTAAATCAAGTTTTTGAAAGGGGGTAGAGCTCAGTGGTAGAGCATTTGACTGCAGATCAAGAGTTCACCGGTTCAAATCCGAGTGCCCCCTATTGCTTGACCTAATCTTTTATTTGGTGTTGTTATACTAGTTTCCAACAAGCTAAACATTTCTCAGCTGTATTGTATTCAAATTTTTTTTTAATTCAGGTAAAGTAGTCAGAAAGGGGGTATAGCTCAGTGGTAGAGCATTTGACTGCAGATCAAGAGGTCCCCGGTTCAAATCCGAGTGCCCCCTATTGCTTGACCTAATCTGTTATTTGGTGTTGTTATACTAGTTTCCAACAAGCTAAACATTTCTCAGCTGTATTGTATTCAATTTTTTTTTTAAATTCAGGTAAAGGAGTCAGAAAGGGGGTATAGCTCAGTGGTAGAGCATTTGACTGCAGATCAAGAGGTCCACGGTTCAAATCCGAGTGCCCCCTATTGCTTGACCTAATCTGTTATTTGGTGTTGTTATACTAGTTTCCAACAAGCTAAACATTTCTCAGCTGTGTTGTATTCAACTATGTTTAAATATATATTTTTTAAATTAAGTTTTAGAAAGGGGGTATAGCTCAGTGGTAGAGCATTTGACTGCAGATCAAGAGGTCTCCGGTTCAAATCCGAGTGCCCCCTCTGGCTTGACCTAATCTGTTATTTGGTGTTGTTATACTACTTTCCAACAAGCCAAACATTTCTCAGCAGTTTTTTATTTATTTATTTTATTTATTTTTTTAGATATAGGTGTCAGAAAGGGGGTGAAGCTCAGTGATAGAGCATTTGACTGCAGATCAAGAGGTCTCTGGTTCAAATCCGAGTGCCCCCTATGGCTTGACCTAATCTGTTATTTGGTGTTGTTATACTACTTTCCAACAAGCCAAATATTTCTCAGCTGTGTTGTATTCATTTTTTTTTATTTTAGATATAGGTGTCAGAAAGGGGGTGAAGCTCAGTGATAGAGCATTTGACTGCAGATCAAGAGGTCCCCGATTCAAATCTGAGTGCCCCCTATTGCTTGACCTAATCTGTTATTTGGTGTTGTTATACTAGTTTCCAACAAGCTAAACATTTCTCAGCTGTATTGTATTCATTTTTTTTTTAATTCAGGTAAAGGAGTCAGAAAGGGGGTATAGTTTAGTGGTAGAGCATTTGACTGCAGATCAAGAGGTCCCCTGTTCAAATCCGAGTACCCTCTTTGGTATGGCCAAATCTGTTCTTTCGTATGGTTATACAAGATTCCAACATGCCAAACATTTCTAATATGTGTTGTATTCAACTATGTTTAAATATATATTTTTTAAATCAAGTTTTTGAAAGGGGGTAGAGCTCAGTGGTAGAGCATTTGACTGCAGATCAAGAGTTCACCGGTTCAAATCCGAGTGCCCCCTATTGCTTGACCTAATCTTTTATTTGGTGTTGTTATACTAGTTTCCAACAAGCTAAACATTTCTCAGCTGTATTGTATTCAAATTTTTTTTTAATTCAGGTAAAGTAGTCAGAAAGGGGGTATAGCTCAGTGGTAGAGCATTTGACTGCAGATCAAGAGGTCCCCGGTTCAAATCCGAGTGCCCCCTATTGCTTGACCTAATCTGTTATTTGGTGTTGTTATACTAGTTTCCAACAAGCTAAACATTTCTCAGCTGTATTGTATTCAATTTTTTTTTTAAATTCAGGTAAAGGAGTCAGAAAGGGGGTATAGCTCAGTGGTAGAGCATTTGACTGCAGATCAAGAGGTCCACGGTTCAAATCCGAGTGCCCCCTATTGCTTGACCTAATCTGTTATTTGGTGTTGTTATACTAGTTTCCAACAAGCTAAACATTTCTCAGCTGTGTTGTATTCAACTATGTTTAAATATATATTTTTTAAATTAAGTTTTAGAAAGGGGGTATAGCTCAGTGGTAGAGCATTTGACTGCAGATCAAGAGGTCTCCGGTTCAAATCCGAGTGCCCCCTCTGGCTTGACCTAATCTGTTATTTGGTGTTGTTATACTACTTTCCAACAAGCCAAACATTTCTCAGCAGTTTTTTATTTATTTATTTTATTTATTTTTTTAGATATAGGTGTCAGAAAGGGGGTGAAGCTCAGTGATAGAGCATTTGACTGCAGATCAAGAGGTCTCTGGTTCAAATCCGAGTGCCCCCTATGGCTTGACCTAATCTGTTATTTGGTGTTGTTATACTACTTTCCAACAAGCCAAATATTTCTCAGCTGTGTTGTATTCATTTTTTTTTATTTTAGATATAGGTGTCAGAAAGGGGGTGAAGCTCAGTGATAGAGCATTTGACTGCAGATCAAGAGGTCCCCGATTCAAATCTGAGTGCCCCCTATTGCTTGACCTAATCTGTTATTTGGTGTTGTTATACTAGTTTCCAACAAGCTAAACATTTCTCAGCTGTATTGTATTCATTTTTTTTTTAATTCAGGTAAAGGAGTCAGAAAGGGGGTATAGTTTAGTGGTAGAGCATTTGACTGCAGATCAAGAGGTCCCCTGTTCAAATCCGAGTACCCTCTTTGGTATGGCCAAATCTGTTCTTTCGTATGGTTATACAAGATTCCAACATGCCAAACATTTCTAATATGTGTTGTATTCAACTATGTTTAAATATATATTTTTTAAATCAAGTTTTTGAAAGGGGGTAGAGCTCAGTGGTAGAGCATTTGACTGCAGATCAAGAGTTCACCGGTTCAAATCCGAGTGCCCCCTATTGCTTGACCTAATCTTTTATTTGGTGTTGTTATACTAGTTTCCAACAAGCTAAACATTTCTCAGCTGTATTGTATTCAAATTTTTTTTTAATTCAGGTAAAGGTGTTAGAAAGGGGGTATAGCTCAGTGGTAGAGCATTTGACTGCAGATCAAGAGGTCCACGGTTCAAATCCGAGTGCCCCCTATTGCTTGACCTAATCTGTTATTTGGTGTTGTTATACTAGTTTCCAACAAGCTAAACATTTCTCAGCTGTATTGTATTCAAAAAATTTTTTAATTCAGGTAAAGGTGTTAGAAAGGGGGTATAGCTCAGTGGTAGAGCATTTGACTGCAGATCAAGAGGTCCCCGGTTCAAATCCGAGTGCCCCCTATTGCTTGACCTAATCTGTTATTTGGTGTTGTTATACTAGTTTCCAACAAGCTAAACATTTCTCAGCTGTGTTGTATTCAACTATGTTTAAATATATATATTTTAAATTAAGCTTTTGAAAGGGGGTACAGCTCAGTGGTAGAGCATTTGACTGCAGATCAAGAGGTCCCCGGTTCAAATCCGAGTGCCCCCTATTGCTTGACCTAATCTGTTATTTGGTGTTGTTATACTAGTTTCCAACAAGCTAAACATTTCTCAGCTGTGTTGTATTCAACTATGTTTAAATATATATATTTTCAATTAAGCTTTTGAAAGGGGGTATAGCTCAGTGGTAGAGCATTTGACTGCAGATCAAGAGGTCCCCGGTTCAAATCCGAGTGCCCCCTATTGCTTGACCTAATCTGTTATTTGGTGTTGTTATACTAGTTTCCAACAAGCTAAACATTTCTCAGCTGTATTGTATTCAATTTTTTTTTTAATTCAGGTAAAGGAGTCAGAAAGGGGGTATAGATCAGCAGGCCCGGATTAAGAACATGTAGGGCCCTGGGGCTATGACAAACCCAAGGGCCCCCATAGTAGCCGATCTTAGTGCCACAACGTTTTCTACCACAGAAATAATTAGTATTTTTTAAAAACTAAATCTTCAAAGCACAGAGATACAATGAGTATATACTGTCTGAATTTTCCATTTTAATATTCGGTAGGCCTTAAATGCATAAATGCATTAACTCCAGATATGAGGTCAAAGCAAACCGGTTTCCAGAAAAAGCAACAACTTTTGAGTATATACAACTGCCTTAAGGAGTTTTAAAACCTGTGAGGTCCCAAATTTGAGGTATTTTGGGGGGTTTGGGGGCATGGTCCCCCAAGAAAATTTTGATTTCTCTGATCTATATATGTGCATTTTAAGATGTTTGAAGGCTAAATTTTTTTTAATAATAAGCTTTCAAAACCATGCAGGTGGGCAGTAGATTGTCATACCCATAGTATAACACGCGACTTTGGGCTTCTTTTTATGGCAGGTCGTGTAAAAAAAAACACGTGTTGCAGTTTTTTGGGCTTATTTTAAAAAATGTGTTTGCTTGTTAGGGAAATATGACAAGCAACTTCATTTCTTTACATTTATGGTCGCTGTTTTGTCCAATACATTGACTGACACTGTCTTCTCAAAGCTAATAGCCAATCAGTGCTATGATACAAATGCTGTAGTAATTAGTTCTCACATCCCGCCTCCTTCTCCCCCTCATTGAAGAAAAATTGCATTCAATGTGACATTATAAATGCACGTAATGATAGTTAGTAGACGTAAATAGACGTATACATTTCCACAAACAATGCCACCAGCAGAGATGAACAGAGATGGAGAGGAAACAGGGAGGACAGGCACCTCATTTAATTTAAAAAAATATTTGTATAACATATTTATCATTACAGGCTATAATAAAAATAAAAACTAGTATACTAACAGTAGGTATGGTTCCCAATTAATTTATAATAAATATGTGGCTATATTGCAGCACTCCCTTAGTGCTTGCATACATCCCAATGTGCATACTATCCATCCTAAATAGCATGTGACATTAGTAATTTTCAATACTATTTAGGGCAGATAGTATCAGATTGAGATGCAGGGCTTGTCTTTTTCACAGTTTGTAGTGCGTGTTAACTACTCTGCACCTAATATGTGTGCACTAACTCCGACTAAATTGGCCTTCACGTCACTTTTTCCATCTCCAAACCTCTTCTGTTCACTGCTGATTGGAGGATATTTCATGCCCTTTATTGCAATTTGATGATTTTTTGTAAAATCACATCTGTTTTTGCTTTTCAAACTCAGAGAGGTTTCAATTTTAAAATGTTGCAGGCTCATTTATTGATAACAAAATAACTGATAATAAATTATATTGATGATAATAAATAATATAATAATATTGGGCTTGTTTTTGAAGCTGTGGTTGCTTATTTGTCTTGCCAGAGTTGGCAACACTGGTCATACCTGCTCTCTCCTCATTTCATCACTCTCTCATTCTTTTTCTCTCAGTTTCCTTCTCTTGCCCTGTCTCTTCCCCTCCTAAAGCTGAGCTCTGGCTGATAGTCTGTTCGTTGTTTAACATTGAACGTTGTTTGAAATATGAAATGTTTAGTTTGGCTATAATGTATAGGCTACTTACATCTCACACCGTTTACTGAAGCGTCGCGTGACTCGCGCTGCAGCTTATGTGTACATAAAGCACTCTATTGGTGGTCAATTATTTCACAACATTTATTAGCTATGTAGCCTACACCTCGGAAAAATACAGCGGTCCGGACCTCGGAGACCTCATAGCTGGCTACGGCCATCGTGTAGTCTATATTTACCTCAACACTTCAGACATGGTCGGAGCTTTTCAGTCTGGTTCAGCCAATTTCGCCACAGAGCCTTTACTGTACACATGATGTTGAGCTTGTATCAAATTCAAATGGATAAAACGACTGCCTGGCGCTCGTTATGACTTCAATGGAGCGGCGAAAGCGCCGAACGAGTTTGTCAGCGACGACTCAGCTGCTCTCGCGCTGCCACTGCTGGATGCGCGTGCGGTTTATTCAGGTAGCGCCGTTTCTTCACCTGGCTTTTGATTTTCCCATGCACTCGCAGCACTCCAGTAGCCTAAATAACAGCGCTTAATTTGTGGGGGCGTGGTGTGGTTTTGCGAGCGGCCCAACAGGAAAACTTTAGGTGCTCCCGATCGATTGTCAATCATTTTCTCGGCCAATCACGGGCCCCCTCCGTGCTCGGGCCCTGGGGCTTCAGCCCCACCTAGCCCTTATGTTAATCCGGCCCTGTAGATCAGTGGTAGAGCATTTGACTGCAGATCAAGAGGTCCCCGGTTCAAATCCGAGTGCCCCCTATTGCTTGACCTAATCTGTTATTTGGTGTTGTTATACTAGTTTCCAACAAGCTAAACATTTCTCAGCTGTATTGTATTCAATTTTTTTTAAAATTCAGGTAAAGGAGTCAGAAAGGGGGTATAGCTCAGTGGTAGAGCATTTGACTGCAGATCAAGAGGTCCCCGGTTCAAATCCGAGTGCCCCCTATTGCTTGACCTAATCTGTTATTTGGTGTTGTTATACTAGTTTCCAACAAAATAAACATTTCTCAGCTGTGTTGTATTCAATTTTTTTAATTCAGGTAAAGGAGTCAGAAAGGGGGTATAGCTCAGTGGTAGAGCATTTGACTGCAGATCAAGAGGTCCCCGGTTCAAATCCGAGTGCCCCCTATTGCTTGACCTAATCTGTTATTTGGTGTTGTTATACTAGTTTCCAACAAGCTAAACATTTCTCAGCTGTATTGTATTCAATTTTTTTTTTAATTCAGGTAAAGTCAGAAAGGGGGTATAGCTCAGTGGTAGAGCATTTGACTTCAGATCAAGAGGTCCCCGGTTCAAATCCGAGTGCCCCCTATTGCTTGACCTAATCTGTTATTTGGTGTTGTTATACTAGTTTCCAACAAGCTAAACATTTCTCAGCTGTGTTGTATTCAACTATGTTTAAATATATATATTTTAAAGTAAGCTTTTGAAAGGGGGTATAGCTCAGTGGTAGAGCATTTGACTGCAGATCAAGAGGTCCCCGGTTCAAATCCGAGTGCCCCCTATTGCTTGACCTAATCTGTTATTTGGTGTTGTTATACTAGTTTCCAACAAGCTAAACATTTCTCAGCTGTGTTGTATTCAACTATGTTTAAATATATATTTTTTAAATTAAGCTTTTGAAAGGGGGTATAGCTCAGTGGTAGAGCATTTGACTGCAGATCAAGAGGTCCCCGGTTCAAATCCGAGTGCCCCCTATTGCTTGACCTAATCTGTTATTTGGTGTTGTTATACTAGTTTCCAACAAGCTAAACATTTCTCAGCTGTATTGTATTCAATTTTTTTTTTAATTCAGGTAAAGGTGTTAGAAAGGGGGTATAGCTCAGTGGTAGAGCATTTGACTGCAGATCAAGAGGTCCACGGTTCAAATCCGAGTGCCCCCTATTGCTTGACCTAATCTGTTATTTGGTGTTGTTATACTAGTTTCCAACAAGCTAAACATTTCTCAGCTGTATTGTATTCAATTTTTTTAATTCAGGTAAAGGAGTCAGAAAGGGGGTATAGCTCAGTGGTAGAGCATTTGACTGCAGATCAAGAGGTCCCCGGTTCAAATCCGAGTGCCCCCTATTGCTTGACCTAATCTGTTATTTGGTGTTGTTATACTAGTTTCCAACAAGCTAAACATTTCTCAGCTGTATTGTATTCAAATTTTTTTTTAATTCAGGTAAAGTCAGAAAGGGGGTATAGCTCAGTGGTAGAGCATTTGACTGCAGATCAAGAGGTCCCCGGTTCAAATCCGAGTGTACCCTATTGCTTGACCTAATCTGTTATTTGGTGTTGTTATACTAGTTTCCAACAAGCTAAACATTTCTCAGCTGTGTTGTATTCAACTATGTTTAAATATATATATTTTAAAGTAAGCTTTTGAAAGGGGGTATAGCTCAGTGGTAGAGCATTTGACTGCAGATCAAGAGGTCCCCGGTTCAAATCCGAGTGCCCCCTCTGGCTTGACCTAATCTTTTATTTGGTGTTGCTATACTACTTTCCAACAAGCCAAACATTTCTCAGCAGTTTTTTATTTATTTTTTTTATTTATTTTTTTAGATATAGGTGTCAGAAAGGGGGTGAAGCTCAGTGATAGAGCATTTGACTGCAGATCCAGAGGTCTCTGGTTCAAATCCGAGTGCCCCCTATGGCTTGACCTAATCTGTTATTTGGTGTTGTTATACTACTTTCCAACAAGCCAAATATTTCTCAGCTGTGTTGTATTCATTTTTTTTTATTTTAGATAAAGTAGTCAGAAAGGGGGTATAGCTCAGTGGTAGAGCATTTGACTGCAGATCAAGAGGTCTCTGGTTCAAATCCGAGTGCCCCCTATGGCTTGACCTAATCTGTTATTTGGTGTTGTTATACTACTTTCCAACAAGCCAAATATTTCTCAGCTGTGTTGTATTCATTTTTTTTTATTTTAGATAAAGTAGTCAGAAAGGGGGTATAGCTCAGTGGTAGAGCATTTGACTGCAGATCAAGAGGTCCCCGGTTCAAATCCGAGTGCCCCCTATTGCTTGACCTAATCTGTTATTTGGTGTTGTTATACTAGTTTCCAACAAGCTAAACATTTCTCAGCTGTATTGTATTCAACTATGTTTAAATATATATATTTTAAATTAAGCTTTTGAAAGGGGGTATAGCTCAGTGGTAGAGCATTTGACTGCGGATCAAGAGGTCCCCGGTTCAAATCCGAGTGCCCCCTATTGCTTGACCTAATCTGTTATTTGGTGTTGTTATACTAGTTTCCAACAAGCTAAACATTTCTCAGCTGTGTTGTATTCATTTTTTTTTATTTTAGATAAAGTAGTCAGAAAGGGGGTATAGCTCAGTGGAAGAGCATTTGACTGCAGATCAAGAGGTCCCCGGTTCAAATCCGAGTGCCCCCTATTGCTTGACCTAATCTGTTATTTGATGTTGTTATACTAGTTTCCAACAAGCTAAACATTTCTCAGCTGTGTTGTATTCAATTTTTTTTAAATTCATGTAAAGTAGTCTGAAAGGGGGTATAGCTCAGTGGTAGAGCATTTGACTGCAGATCAAGAGGTCCCCGGTTCAAATCCGAGTGCCCCCTATTGCTTGACCTAATCTGTTATTTGATGTTGTTATACTAGTTTCCAACAAGCTTAACATTTCTCAGCTGTGTTGTATTCAATTTTTTTTAATTCAGGTAAAGGAGTCAGAAAGGGGGTATAGCTCAGTGGTAGAGCATTTGACTGCAGATCAAGAGGTCCCCGGTTCAAATCCGAGTGCCCCCTATTGCTTGACCTAATCTGTTATTTGGTGTTGTTATACTAGTTTCCAACAAGCTAAACATTTTTCAGCTGTATTGTATTCAATTTTTGTTTTAATTCAGGTAAAGGTGTTAGAAAGGGGGTATAGCTCAGTGGTAGAGCATTTGACTGCAGATCAAGAGGTCCACGGTTCAAATCCGAGTGCCCCCTATTGCTTGACCTAATCTGTTATTTGGTGTTGTTATACTAGTTTCCAACAAGCTAAACATTTCTCAGCTGTATTGTATTCAATTTTTTTTTAATTCAGGTAAAGGAGTCAGAAAGGGGGTATAGCTCAGTGGTAGAGAATTTGACTGCAGATCAAGAGGTCTCTGATTCAAATCCGAGTACCCTCTTTGGTATGACCAAATCTGTTCTTTTGTATGGTTATACTAGATTCCAACAAGCCAAACATTTCTAATATGTGTAGTATTCAACTATGTTTAAATATATATTTTTTAAATTAAGTTTTCGAAAGGGGGTATAGCTCAGTGGTAAAGCATTTGACTGCAGATCAAGAAGTCCCCGGTTCAAATCCGAATGTCCCCTATGACTTAAACTAATCTGTTATTAGGGCCCAAGCCCTGAAAGGGCGCAGAGCCCTATTGTTCTTCCTCTGTTTCTTATTAGGGCCCAAGCCCTGAAAGGGCGCAGAGCCCTATTGTTC
This sequence comes from Gobio gobio, assembly GCF_949357685.1. Taxonomy (NCBI): domain Eukaryota; kingdom Metazoa; phylum Chordata; class Actinopteri; order Cypriniformes; family Gobionidae; genus Gobio; species Gobio gobio. Next base: position 11,930,080 of record NC_137112.1, on the reverse strand, counting down.
TTCCTCTGTTTCTTATTATTAGGGCCCAAGCCCAAAGGGCGCAGAGCCCTATTGTTCTTCCTCTGTTTCTTATTAGGGCTCAAGCCTGAAAGGGCGCAGAGCCCTATTGTTCTTCCTCAGATTATTAGGGCCCAAGCCCTGAAAGGGCGCAGAGCCCTATTGTTCTTCCTCAGATTATTCTTTGTTTTTTTTTTTTTTGTTTTTTTTTTCGACTTCTCGGGTACTTTTGGGGCACTTAACATGCTCGAAAACTCTTGAAACTTCGCACGGGCGTCGGAATGCGCGGCCATCAGAGCCGGGCTGAAGCTGGTACCCGGGCGTGGCAGGGGGACTCGACAGCGCCCCCTAAAGTGGGGTCTGAAAACTTGGTCCATATATCAAACACACTTGCACGTACATGTATGAAACTCGGTACACATATAGATCTCATCAGGCCGAACAACTTTCGTGCTCTAAGTTATGCGTCAGCCCTACAGGAAGTGAGCTATTATGGGTTGTTCGGAAAACGCATGCTCTGGAATTTAATATACTCCTCCGAGGCCATTGTTTCGATCATTGCCAAACTCGGTCAGCATGAAGAGAACATATCCAGGATGCTAAATTGCGAGCGGATTTTTGATATCTCAAATGGTTTGGCCGTGGCGAAGCAACGAATTTATGGCGAGAAAAGGGAAACAGGAAGTGTGTTATAACTTGTGCAAACATTGACTGGTTTGGATGAAACTTCAGCTGTGTGTTTGTTGTAAGAAGCCGATCACATGGATATGACTTTTGTGAGTCAAAGTTATAGCGCCACCAACTGGCAGCAGGAAGTGTGTCACTTTCAAAAATGCTTTGAATCACCATCTTATTTTCACCCCATTTACTTCAAACTTCATCAGTATAATGTGAAAACATGACAGATAGAGACGTATGAAATGGATTCCTGAAATTTCAAATACTGTTGCCATGGCAACGTGTCAAAGTTTAATAATCTTTTGGCTGTTCTGAGGCTCTTAGCATGCTTGAAATTGCTTGAAACTGCTTGAAACTCAACACACACATCAGAGATGTCAGTCAGTACACATGGACAAAGCCTCAGAAACGGGCGGGGATGAGGGGCTCTCTAGCGCCACCTTTTGACAAAAGTGGGGGGGTTAGTTTTATCTTCAGTCACCAAACTCGGTACATATATTGTTCTCTTCGAGCCGGACAACTTTCTAATTTACAGTCATTAGCTCCGACCAACAGGAAGTCAGATATTTTGGTTTGAAGGTGAATATTTATGTAATTCAGGGTCTGAGTTTTTACGTTCTCCTCGTAGGCGATTTATTCAATCTCCACCAAACTCGGTCAACATGAAACAAAGATACGGAAGATGCTAAAATGCGAACGAATATTGGATATCTCAAACGGTGTTGCCATGGCGAGGGATTAAATAAGGACAAAAAAAGGGGAACAGAAATTGTCTCATATCTTGTAAAATAATATTTTGATTTAAATTAAATTAAGATTGTATGTTTGGTAATTGAACTTAGATTAATTTAAAATGACTGTACTATTTTTCAGATGAATATATATATATTTTATAAATATTTATTTGTATAATGTATTGTGCCCGTGTGTGCTGCCCTTCCCTCAATGAACACAAGATGGCAGCATTGTGTTAGTTTTGAAGCAGGATAAAAAAAAAACTTGTTTCTCTCTCTCTCTCTCTCTGTGTGTGTGTGTGTGTGTGTGTGTGTGTGTGTGTGTGTGTGTGTGTGTGTGTGTGTGTGTGTGTGTGTGTGTGTGTGTGTGTGTGTGTGTGTGTGTGTGTGTGTGTGTGTGTGTGTGTGTGTGTGTGTGTGTGTGTGTGTGTGTGTGTGTGTGTGTGTGTGTGTGTGTGTGTGGACTGGTAATCATCACGTTATGGGGACAAAATGTCCCCACAAAGATAGCAATATCCGAAATCCTCATCCTTGTGGGGACATTTTTAGGTCCCCATGAGGAAAACATCTTATAAATCAGACTAAGTGATGTTTTTTGAAAATGTAAAATTGCAGAATGTCTCCTGTGAGGGTTAGGTTTAGGGGCAGGGGCAGTGTAGGGGGATAGAATATACGGTATGTACGGTATAAAAACCATTACGCCTATGGAAAGTCCCCATAAAAGATGAAAACACTACATGTGTGTGTGTGTGTGTGTGTGTGTGTGTGTGTGTGTGTGTGTGTGTGTGTGTGTGTGCTTCTGTGATTTCTGAGGACATACATTTGTAGACATTTCATGTGTCCCCGTACATATATTGTTCTCTTCGAGCCGGACAACTTTCTAATTTAACTAATCTAATTTAACTAATTTAAAACTTTCTAATTTTAAATAAAAACGTCATGTGCTGTGTTTGCCAAGATCACGTATGATGTATATGCAGGGTATATGCAGGAATCCTGAAGTAAATTTTAATACCTTTTTAAGACTTTTTTAAGACCTTCTCAAAATATTTAAAGACCTCATCGGCGATGAGAACTACTGTTGAGCAATAAAATAAAAATATATAATCATAAGCTATAACAAAAATATATATTAAATTAGGTGAGTGGATAGTTAAAAAAAATTGCAATTACAAAAAGTAATTCTTGAAAAAACATCTCTGGACTAATTATCTTATCACCTGACAGCCGTGATTCCATGTACTCATTCAGACAGAACTCTTTTTTAAAACAGAGGAGTGTGAGTGTGTTTTCTATACATGTGCTTTACAGAAGGTCATGTGCTGTGTTTGCAAAGATCACTTTTGACACATTTGTCTTTAAATTCATTATTCATAAAACAAAATTCACATTGTTTTCTACAAGTGTCTGTTTATAAGTGTCTTTTTTTCACAGAAAGTTTTTGTTTGAACGTGAATATTTGTATAATTCAGGGTCTGAGTTTTTACGTTCTCCTCGTAGGCGATTTATTCAATCTCCACCAAACTCGGTCAACGTGAAACGGAAGCTTAACGCATTAAAAATATTTAACGCAAATAACGCAGCGTCCGTTTTTATATCCATTTTTGCTTAGCGTTACATGATCACGCTCCTATTCATGTAAATGCTTCCAAGCGCGACAAGACACAAGAGAGCGCGCTGTATGCCAATGTCCTGTCTGTGTGTGTGTGTGTGTGTGTGTCAATGTCCTGTCTGTGTGTGTGTGTGTGTGTGTGTGTGTGCCAGTGTCCTGTCTGTGTGTGTGTGTCAGTGTCCTGTCTGTGTGTGTGTGTGTGTGTGTGTGTGTGTGTGTGTCAGTGTCCTGTCTGTGTGTGTGTGTGTGTCAGTGTCCTGTCTGTGTGTGTGTGTGTGTGTGTGTGTGTGTGTGTGTGTGTGTGTGTGTGTGTGTGTGTGTGTGTGTGTGTGTGTGTGTGTGTGTGTGTGTGTGTGTGTGTGTGTGTGTGTGTGTGTGTGCGTGTGTGCGTGTGTGTGTGTGATATGTAGGTTTAGGGGTAGTGTAGGGGGATAGAATGTACAGTTTGTACAGTATAAAAACGGGGTGTAACGATTCATCTACTACATCGATGTATCGATTTATTTTCCTATGATCGAACTACATCGATCTGTGCTCGGCAAGTTGGCCTTCCGGACGACATATATCGATCTAACATCGTTTTAAAAGGTAATCAATCGATTGTATCGATCATAGGAAATAACGCATTGGATTTAAGCACGTCAGACTTTATATGGATGTTTTTTCTTAGCACTTTTAATGATAAAGGCGTTAAACGTTACTCGATTCAGTCTGCCTATCTGTGACATCATCGCAACGCACCAGCAGCAGCGCTCATTGAAATGAATGGGATCGTGTCGCTTTGTCGCTGCGTGTCGCTGGCGGTGTGAACGGGGCTTGAGAAAACAAAACATAGCATGGCGGATGGCAGAGGAGAAGCCAACGAGCGAGAAATTATCAAGCCACCAGGAGAAAGCGCTACCTGTACTTTCAACCCTTGCTTGTTACCTGTGCATTCCTGCCACCAGTGCGCCAGCAGAGCGAGTTTTTAGTACTGCTGGAGACATAGTGAACGCACAGAGAAGTGTTCTGCGGTCAGATCATGGTGATATTTTTGAAAAAGAAATCTGTAGAGTCATTGAAGAGTAGTTGGTTACATTTTATCTTTTGTTAAATATTGTTTGTTTATTAAACTGAGAGTAGTAGCAGGCCAGTTTATTCAATCTGAAGAAATGTTGGTTGCACTTTATTTTTGATATTAATATTGTATTTGTATTATTTTAATGTTGAAAAACAACAGCAAAAGTAGCAGGTAAACTTACTATTAATTAAACCTGAAGAGAAGTTAGTTGCACTTTATTTTTTATATTAATATTGTAATATTTTTATGTTGGAAAACAAAAGCAGAAGTAGCAGGTTAACCTACTGTTGAAATGTTGGTTGCACTTACTGTGCTTTTATTAAAATGTATTGAATATTGAAAATGAGAGCAGAAAAGGTTATCTTCCTGTTAATTCAACCTAAACTGTTGGTTGCACTTTATTCAAATAAAATTTTAATGCATTTGCCATTAATTGTTGTTTACTTGTTTGTTTATATCCATAATTAATTGATATACCGGATTCCCTTACAAGAAACAACAGGAATCTTGGAAACTTCACCTGCACTGACCAGTATCCAGATATTTATTTCAGTCACACAATTTTTGGCTAAAAAGTTACTGAATCGATTTCAAGTCACTGAATCGTTTCGGATCGTATCGTTCTAAATTAACCAATATCGTCCTTGAATCGTATCGACAACCTCAAATCGTGATACGAATCGTATCGTTGTTAAAACGAATCGTTACACCCCTAATAAAAACCATTAAGTCTATGGAATGCCCTCTGCCTGTCTTTCCCCTTCCCCCTCACTCTCACCCTGTGAGTTTGTGTGTGTGCCTTTCTCTCAGTCCTTCCCCTCCCCCTCTCCCTCACTCTCACTCTATCACTGTGTGTGTGTGTGTGTGTGTGTGTGTGTGTGTGTGTGTGTGTGTGTGTGTGTGTGTGTGTGTGTGTGTGTGTGTGTGTGTGTGTGTGTGTGTGTGTGTGTGTGTGTGTGTGTGTGTGTGTGTGTGTGTGTGACTCTCTCTTGATGATGATAATTTAACCCTTTTTATATAGGCTATCACAAAACTTTCACTTGAAATAAAAACGTCATGTGATGTGTTTGCCAAGATCACGGATGATGCATATGTCTTTAAATTAATTATTTACTGATATAATATAAATGTATTAAAACATAAATTTCACATGATTTTATAAAAGTGGCTATTTATAATAAACTTCCATAAAATGTAGACACGCATCTTACTCTTACCTAACACTGATATTAAAATCATCTTTGCTGTTTCTGTGATTTGGTTCCATTTATTAATTTTGTCATTTATTTTTTATATTGGACCACACATATTGATTTCAAATATATTCAAAATATTTTTTTCAGAGAGTGAAATAAAAAAAACTTTCTCCCACCATTTAGATTTTATTTCTTTTTGTTGTTAAAATCTTGGGAATCTTGTTCAATGTGAGGATTGCCTCTCTCTCAGTCCTTCCCCTCCCCCCTCACTCTCAGGCTCACCCTGTGTGTGTGTTTGAGTGTGTGTGCGCGCACGTGTGTGTGTGTGTTTGTCTCTCTCACCCTGTGAGTTTGTGTGTGTGCCTTTCTCTCTGGGAATGATAATTTAACCCTTTCGTATCATAGACTATCACAAAAACTATCACTTTAGTGTGAATTAGTAAAAAAGAACTACAAACACCTTGAATTAAATACTGGCCTTCTGGACTTACAACATTTTGAGCAGGAAAAGATAACTTTTATCTATTTTATCCTATGACATTAAAATTAATCTAGATTTAAATTACATCATGGGTGTGGCTTGTGGTGATAGTGGCACCAGTTGCTGCGGTAAATGTGGCATATTCGAGCGATTCTAAAATATTCTCCTGTTTAAATGCATATTGCCTGCCGTGCACAGTTAAGCTGATGCCACCGGCGTGGTGGTGCCACCGGCTTGGGCCCGTCATCGCTGCTCGCAGCTTTAATTCTTTTTCTTTTTCTTTTTTCTTTTTTATTTTTTTTTTCGACTTCTCGGGTACTTTTGGGGAACTTAACATGCTCGAAAACTCTTGAAACTTTGCACACACGTCGGAATGCGCGGCCATCAGAGCCGGGCTGAAGCTGGTACCTGGGCGTGGCAGGGGGACTCGACAGCGCCCCCTAGAACGCGTTCAGAAACTTGGTCCATATATCAAACACACTTGCACGTACATGTATGAAACTCGGTACACATATAGACCTTATCGGGCCGAACAACTTTCGTGCTCATAGTTATGCGTCAGCCCAACAGGAAGTGAGCTATTATGGGTTGTTCGGAAAACCCATGCTCTGGAATTTAATATACTCCTCCGAGGCCATTGTTTTGATCATTGCCAATCTCGGTCAGCATGAAGTGAACATATCCAGGATGCTAAATTGCGAGCGGATTTTTTATATGTCAAATGGTTTGGCTGTGGCGAAGCAACAAATTTATGGCGAGAAAAGGGAAACAGGAAGTGTGTTTTAACTTGTGCAAATATTGACTGATTTGGATGAAACTTCAGCTGTGTGTTTGTTGTAAGAGGCCGATCACATGGATATGACTTTTGTGAGTCAAAGTTATAGCGCCACCAACTGGCAGCAGGAAGTGTGTCACTTTCAAAAATGCTTTGAATCACCATCTTATTTTCACCTGATTTACTTCAAACTTCATCAGTATAATGTGAAAACATGACAGATAGAGACGTATGAAATGGATTCCTAAAATTTCAAATACTGTTGCCATGGCAACGTGTCAAAGTTTAATAATCTTTTGGCTGTTTTGAGGCTCTTAGCATGCTTGAAATTGCTTGAAACTGCTTGAAACTCAACACACACATCAGAGATGTCAGTCAGTACACATGGGCAAAGCCTCAGAAACGGGCGGGGATGAGGGGCTCTCTAGCGCCACCTTTTGACAAAAGTGAAGGGCTTCGTTTCATCTACAATCACCAAACTCAGTATATATATTGACCTCATCGAGCCGGACAACTTTCTAATTTACAGTCATTAGCTCCGACCAACAGGAAGTCAGATATTTTGGTTTGAAGGTGAATTTTTGGTTAAATCGGGGTCTGAGTTTTTACGTTCTCCTCGTAGGCGATTTATTCAATCTCCACCAAACTCGGTCAACATGAAACAAAGATACGGAAGATGCTAAAATGTGAACGTGTGTGTGTGTGTGTGTGTGTGTGTGTGTGTGTGTGTGTGTGTGTGTGTGTGTGTGTGTGTGTGTGTGTGTGTGTGTGTGTGTGTGTGTGTGTGTGTGGTACTGCGCCCCTCATGAATATTCGCTCCCGTTTATCGTAATGTCAGATTTTGTCAGACCACTGTGTACAAGTGCGTTTATTCAGGATAGAAACAGCACCTGAGAAAACATCTGTGATTTGGACCTGTTTGCAGCAACTATTAAAAGAAAGGTAAGTTAATCTGCAGTTTAATCGCTTGTGGCTAAGTTTGGCTTGTTTGTGCGTGTTTTATAAGCTCTTTTCTGCTCGTTTTGCAGTAAGAAAGCAGCTAGCGCCTGATGCTAACGGCGCTAGCATAGTCATTCTGATCCCAGACTGTCAGGAGAGAATCAGAGATGCTTGTAAGATTTAATTTGTTTTAGATTCCAATATAATTGTAAATAACTTATTTTGAGCACATAAATCAGTCTAGCCATCGTAACAATGCATTGTCATGACTACAGTCTGTGAAGGGGATACAGTATCCTGACATGCTACTGTTAAATATTACTGCAGTTTAACGTTAGCTTGGTTTAAAGTTATTATTATTATTATTATTATATTATTATTAAGAAACAAAGCGATCAATATATGCTTTTATTCCTCCTGAATGTAATAAAATATACTCTGTACCAATAGAACTCTAAGTATTAATGTTTATTATGAAAACAATCTTGCTGAAGAATGTCAAATTAAATGCAATGCTCATAATTATTGGTGTTTTTCTCTATGACAGCAGACACATCAGATAATGGCTGAAATGAGAAAGCTCAAGCCACTGGAGGAGGCCGTAAAGTTTTCACTTCAGAGGAAAGAATGGTCTGATAGAGCTAAGTTTAAGTGAAAGAGCTACGGCTAACTTATCTTAAAATTTTCCACCCTGTTGATTCCGCCCTGTTAGATCTATAAACCTAACAGGGTGGACATTCTAATAGAATAAATCGTATTTAGTGTATATTGCAAATTCTATAAACACATATATGCATATATAAATATTATAAAACCATGTTATAGGTGCAGTGCCACACATTACTGAGGGCAAATCATGCAGGACAATGACGGAAAACTCCTCCACTGTTATGGTCTTCCACCCTGTTAGGCGAGTCATTTTTAAATAATAATTTGACTGCAACGTTAAATGTTTTGCATACTTATGTTTTATTTTGGGAGGTGAGGATCATTAACAGCATATACAATATATGTTTTTGAACACATTTTTTTATTATTTACCATCCTGTTGGCAAAAATGGGAACAAAAAGTACCTGTTCTTAATAATCAAGACATTCTATTCATCAATAATAGTTTTGTTATTGTTTCAAGAATTTAAAAAAATACCATGATGGCATAAGGGACATATACTATCCAAGAAAAACTTGTTATTGTTTAACATTAACATTTTGTGATAACTATGTATATGTCCCTAAAAGGGTGGAACATCTTCACGGCCCGTGTCTGAACAATGAATCTACCCATAATTATTATTTTTTTAGTCCCTGAGCTTGACCAATATGTATTCTGACTAGTTAAACATGTCACCATTTTGGTAGAATGCTAAAAACATGAAAATCATGTACTTTTTTTTCAAACATTTATGAAGCCAAAATGTTACCGCATACCAGGAATGACCCAGCTATAGTTTCTAACTGTGTTGCTATTTGATTAGAAAAAAGAAAGACAAAAGTGAACATTTGCCTGCATGGTAGCCTAATGAGGTGCCGTCAATGGTCTTCCTTTGTAAATAAACCCTTATTGTAACAAATGATATAGTTAAACAATTACAAGAACTATATGTTAGTTCTAAGGCTGAGAACAAGTTAGAAAGAGCTTTAAAATACGGACCTTCTTGAATTATTGAATAAACAATCCCCCCATAACCACGCCCCCAACAAAGCCCCGCCCCCTCTGGTGAGTACCGGCACTTTATTTTTTCCACTACAAGCACTGGCGTTGGTAATGGTACTCCTGGTTTACTGGAATGGGGTTCAATTCCCTACTGTGTCCTTGTTATTTTGTACCAACTACATAGAATGTAATAGTTTAATTACATTTAAACTAACTACAAATTATATATACAAGTGTTCCCACAAATAAAGTATAAATCATGTAAAATACTACATGTAATGTATGGTATTCTGAACTCATTATGATTTGACCTTTGACATCATCTGACATGAAATTAATTTAAATGTAATTGATCTCATAGATGTGGTCCTATATGTGATCCTATGACATTACAATTCATCTATATTTAAATTACATCATGGGTGTGGCTTATGGTCATAATGGCACCAGCTGCTGCAGTAAATGTGGCATATTCGAGTGATTTTTAAAATATTCTCCTGTTTAAATGCATATTGCCTGCCATGCACAGTTAAGCTGATGCCACCGGCGTGGCGGTGCCACCGGCTTGAGCCCGTCATCGCTGCTCGCAGCTTTAATTATTATTAGGGCCCAAGCCCAAAGGGCGCAGAGCCCTATTGTTCTTCCTCTGTTTCTTATTAGGGCCCAAGCCCTGAAAGGGCGCAGAGCCCTATTGTTCTTCCTCAGATTATTCTTTTTTTTTTTTTTTTTTTTTTTTCGACTTCTCGGGTACTTTTGGGGCACTTAACATGCTCGAAAACTCTTGAAACTTCGCACGGGCGTCGGAATGCGCGGCCATCAGAGCCGGGCTGAAGCTGGTACCCGGGCGTGGCAGGGGGGCTCGACAGCGCCCCCTTAAGTGGGGTATGAAAACTTGGTCCATATATCAAACACACTTGCACGTACATGTATGAAACTTGGTACACATTTAGATCTCATCGGGCCGAACAACTTTCGTGCTCATAGTTATGTGTCAGCCCAACAGGAAGTGAGCTATTATGGGTTGTTCGGAAAACGCATGCTCTGGAATTTAATATACTCCTCCGAGGCCATTGTTTCGATCATTGCCAAACTCGGTCAGCATTACGTGAACATATTCAGGATGCTAAATTGCGAGCGGATTTTTGATATCTCGAAAAGTCTGGCCGTGGCGATGCAACGAATTTATGGCGAGAAAAGGGAAACAGGAAGTGTGTTATAACTTGTGCAAACATTGACTGGTTTGGATGAAACTTCAGCTGTGTGTTTGTTATAAGAAGCCGATCACATGGATATGACTTTTGTGAGTCAAAGTTATAGCGCCACCAACTGGCAGCAGGAAGTGTGTCACTTTCAAAAATGCTTTGAATCACCATCTTATTTTCACCAGATTTATTTCAAACTTCATCAGTATAATGTGAAAACATGACAGATAGAGACGTATGAAATGGATTCCTGAAATTTCAAATACTGTTGCCATGGCAACGTGTCAAAGTTTAATAATCTTTTGGCTTTTCTGAGGCTCTTAGCATGCTTGAAATTGCTTGAAACTGCTTGAAACTCAACACACACATCAGAGATGTCAGTCAGTACACATGGGCAAAGCCTCAGAAACGGGCGGGGATGAGGGGCTCTCTAGCGCCACCTTTTGACAAAAGTGAAGGGCTTCGTTTCATCTACAATCACCAAACTCAGTATATATATTGACCTCATCGAGCCGGACAACTTTCTAATTTACAGTCATTAGCTCCGACCAACAGGAAGTCAGATATTTTGGTTTGAAGGTAAATTTTTGGTTAAATCGGGGTCTGAGTTTTTACGTTCTCCTCGTAGGCGTTTTATTCAATCTCCACCAAACTCGGTCAACATGAAACAAAGATACTGAAGATGCTAAAATGTGAACGGATATTGGATATCTCAAACGGTGTTTCCATGGCAAGGGATTAAATAAGGACAAAAAAGGGGAACAGAAATTCTCTGTGTCTGCTGCTCTCCCCTCAATGAACACAAGATGGCAGCATTGTATTAGTTTTGAAGCAGGATAAAAAAAAAACTTGTTTCTCTCTCTCTCTCTCTCTCTCTCTCTCTCTCTCTCTTGTTTGTGATTTATGAGGACACAAATTTGTATAATGACATGGGTATTACACTGGTATTACAACGTGTATGTGTGTGTGTTTAAAAACATACTAAAACAATGTTTTATTAAAATGTAACCAAATAGCTTTAAAATAATCATACTATTTTTCAGATCAATATATTTATTTTATTTAATATATTTCTTCTGAATATTTATTCTCTGTCTGCCCTCCCCTCACTAAAAGGTAGCAGTGTTGTTCTGAGGCTCTTAGCATGCTTGAAATTGCTTGAAACTGCTTGAAACTCAACACACACATCAGAGATGTCAGTCAGTACACACATGGACAAAGCCTCAGAAACGGGCGGGGATGAGGGTCTCTCTAGCGCCACCTTTTGACAAAAGTGGGGGGGTTAGTTTTATCTTGAGTCACCAAACTCGGTACATATATTGTTCTCTTCGAGCCGGACAACTTTCTAATTTACAGTCATTAGCTCCGACCAACAGGAAGTCAGATATTTTGGTTTGAAGGTGAATATTTATGTAATTCAGGGTCTGAGTTTTTACGTTCTCCTCGTAGGCGATTTATTCAATCTCCACCAAACTCGGTCAACATGAAACAAAGATACGGAAGATGCTTAAATGCGAACGAATATTGGATATCTCAAACGGTGTTGCCATGGCGAGGGATTAAATAAGGACAAAAAAAGGGGAACAGTAATTGTCTCATATCTTGTAAAATAATATTTTGATTTAAATTAAATTAAGATTGTATGTTTGGTAATTGAACTTAGATTAATTTAAAATGACTGTACTATTTTTCAGATGAATATATATATATTTTATAAATATTTCTTTGTATAATGTATTGTGCCCGTGTGTGCTGCCCTTCCCTCAATGAACACAAGATGGCAGCATTGTGTTAGTTTTGAAGCAGGATAAAAAAAAAACTTGTTTCTCTCTCTCTCTCTCTCTCTCTCTCTCTCTCTCTCTCTCTCTCTCTCTCTCTCTCTCTCTCTCTCTCTCTCTCTCTCTCTCTCTCTCTCTCTCTCTCTCTCTGTGTGTGTGTGTGTGTGTGTGTGTGTGTGTGTGTGTGTGTGTGTGTGTGTGTGTGTGTGTGGGCATGTTTTTGTGAAATATCAGGACACAAATGGACACCCAACACCCAACACCCAACCTTTTTTCAGTCATTTTATCATACGTTACGCTAGGGGTGATAGTGGCACCAGTTGCTGCGGTAAATGTGGCATATTCGAGCGATTCTAAAATATTCTCCTGTTTAAATGCATATTGCCTGCCGTGCACAGTTAAGCTGATGCCACCGGCGTGGCGGTGCCACCGGCTTGGGCCCGTCATCGCTGCTCGCAGCTTTAATTATTATTATTATTATTATTTTATCGACTTCTCGGGCACTTTTGGGGCTCTTACCATGCTCAAAAACTCTTGAAACTTAGCACACACATCGGAATGCGCGGCCATCAGAGCCGGGCTGAAGCTGGTACCCGGGCGTGGCAGGGGGACTCGACAGCGCCCCCTAAAGTGGGGTCTGAAAACTTGGTCTATATATCAAACACACTTGCACGTACATGTATGAAACTCGGTACACATATAGACCTCATTGGGCCAAACAACTTTCGTGCTCTAAGTTACGTGTCAGCCCAACAGGAAGTGAGCTAATATGGGTTGTTCTGAAAACACATGCTCTGGAATTTAATATACTCCTCCGAGGCCATTGTTTCAATCAGTGCCAAACTCGGTCAGCATGAAGTCAAGACACAGAGGATGCTAAATTGCGAGCGGATTTTTGATAACTCAAACGGTTTGGCCGTGGCGAAGCAACGAATTTATGGCGAGAAAAGGGAAACAGGAAGTGTGTAATAACTTGTGCAAACATTGAATGATTTGGATGAAACTTCAGCTGTGTGTTTGTTGTAGGAAGCCGATCACATGGATATGACTTTTGTGAGTCAAAGTTAAAGCGCCACCAACTGGCAGCAGGAAGTGTGTCACTTTCAAAAATGCTTTGAATCCCCATCTTATTTTCACCTGATTGACTTCAAACTTCATCAGTATAATGTGAAAACATGACAGATAGAGACATATGAATGGATTCCTAATATTTCAAAAAATGTTGCCATGGCAACATGTCAAAGTTTAATAATGTTTTTGGATGTTTGTGTGCCCTCCCCTCTATCACCACAAGGTGGCAGTGTTGTATTATTTTTGAAACTCCCTTTCTCTGTATGTGTGCTTGTTAATGACATTTGAGTTACAATTCTTTTCACCTGACAGCCGTGATTTCATGTACTCATTCAGACAGAACTCTTTTTTAGAACAGAGTGTGAGTGTGTTTTCTATACATGTGCTTTACAGAAGGTCATGTGCTGTGTTTGCAAAGATCACTTTTGACACATTTGTCTTTAAATTCATTATTTACTGACATAGTTCAAATTTATATAAAAAAAAAAATTCACATTATTTTCTACAAGTGTCTGTTTATAAGTGTCTTTTTTCACAGAAAGTTTGTTTCAACGTGAATATTTGTATAATTCAGTTTCTGAGTTTTTACGTTCTCCTCGTAGGCGATTTATTCAATCTCCACCAAACTCGGTCAACGTGAAACGGAAGCTTAACGCATTAAAAATATTTAACGCAAATAACGCAGCGTCCGTTTTTATATCCATTTTTGCTTAGCGTTACATGATCACGCTCCTATTCATGTAAATGCTTCCAAGCGCGACAAGACACAAGAGAACACGCTATATGCCAATGTCCTGTGTGTGTGTGTGTGTGTGTGTGTGTGTGTGTGTGTGTGTGTGTCAGTGTCCTGTCTGTGTGTGTGTGTGTGTGTGTGTGTGTGTGTGTGTGTGTGTGTGTGTGTGTGTGTGTGCAGGCCCGTCGCGACAAGGCAGGCAAACCAAGCAATTGCTTGGGGCCTCGAGCTGGCCTGGGGCACCAAGACAGCGACAGGTTAAGAATAAAATGAAACGACAAACTGTGTGAGCGCCCCATTGATAGTCAATGCAGTAAAGTGCAATGACACTGTTATCGGGATCCCCCTTAAGGGGCCCCTCTCAGAAGTCGCTGACAGCAGCCAGCCAACAACGCGATCTCTGCTGCGGCAAAATACAAAATCTTCGGATTTGAAGCGGAATTTTATGCTTCAGGAAGCCAGAAAAGAAAAAAGAGAAAGGAAGAGGAGGATAAGAAAAAACAAGATAGTGGTATGTGATAAATTACACTGGATAAAATAGCTCTACTTGTCTTGTACAAAAAAAGTGTAAGTTTGCAGCAGGTAGGCTAGCAAAAATATGTTTATGTTAGCTATCGTTACCTGCCTGACGGCAAATGCTGCTTGTAACGAACAGTTAGTGCAACTTTTTTTTCGAACAGACGGAATGACATGAGATTGCTATAGCTTTGTAATATGTTTTGATGAAAGTGACATAGCATGCTATACTAACTATTATTTATGCTATGCATAAATAACCTGGAATAGTTAATATAGCATGCTATATTAACAATTATTATAAACATTATTTAACCAGAAAGAGGCAGAGGAACATGATTTTTTTCATAGCTTATCTTAATGTGCTAGTGTCGGGATATACAGTTTATGCAAATATGACATTATTTTTATGAGTTACCAATAGATCTTGAACAATTACTTTATTCTGTGGCAATTTTTACACTATTACATTTTGAAGTACAGTATCAGGACAACCCACATGTTTGACTGGTACTGTTTACATGTTTTACTGGTACTGCCCACGTTTTACTGGTACTGTTTATTAAACTATTTAACAAGGTATTATAGTCATCGGTTGCAACTTTACAATAACCATCCAGATAATGTTTATAGACAGTTTACAAAACAACTAGTAACCCTAAAGTATTCCCAAAGTGTTAGGAATATCTGGTCCGTCTATCTATGTAAATGTAATGTTTATAGATGTTTAAAAAATGGTTACTTAAAGGTTTAAAAAAAAAATGTAATGATACAGTGGTGTTTTTTGCAAATGTTTTCAAATTTTATGCACAGTATTTGCAACAACAGTATTTGCACTGTAAACCTTTTTATTAATATATAGTGTGGGTGAACTTAAACTGTATGGCTATGCTGCGGTGTGTGTGTGTGTGTGTGTGTGTGTGTGTGTGTGTGTGTGTGTGTGTGTGTGTGTGTGCAGGGCCGGCTCTAGCTCTTTGGTTGCCCTAGGCGAGATTGAGTTTTGCGCACCCCCCCCCCCCCCCCCCTTAATTGTTAAGCCCACCGGCAACTATAGTTGCCAGTGTATAGTTGTCATTTTCCTTCTGTAAGTATTTTTCTAGATATTATCCATGTTTTATATCTTAATGACACACAAGCAGACAACCAAATAAAGGATTTCAAGAAAAAAAAAAAGTATTAATTTCCTTCCTGTCACATGAGACTGCCAACTTCCTACCCCTACTTCCAGGGAGCACAACGAAGGCAAACCCTCCCAAAGAAAGGATATTTTCATGTTACTAATAAGTATTTTTTGTTGACATATATCAACATAATCATGAAGGTCTCTAGAATCATCCAAACATAACAAATCTTACAACAGATCTATAGTTTTTTTGTATACTTAGTCAAACATAATAAATTTGATTATGAATACAGATTGATCTGTTGAAAGCAGTTATTTTGATTTTGATGCTAAATGTTCTCCTCTTATACATATTTGACATTGAAGGGGTGCATAGGCTACAACATATTTGCCCACCGGCAACTATAGTTGCCACAGATTCAAATACGATTTTCAAGAAAAAATACAAAAACCTGGGGAAAATAAATGCAGGACATGCCATTCAGAAAAAAATTGGGCACAAATGGGTTAAGTATTTATAAAAACTATACAAACAAAAATGCTCCTATACTAGTTACTCCAAGACTTAAAAAGCTAATTATGACTTAAATGATACACTCTAATAAATTGCTATACAAAAATGTTACAAAGAACGTTGGAGGATATTTAACAAATTATGACTCAAACTATGGATGAACAAACAAAAAGGCTTTTATAGTCACTCCAACACTTAATCAAGAAAATTAAGACTTGAAGGATCAACTGCAATAAATTGGTCATACACAAATGCTAGAAAGAATGTTCAAGGATATTTACCAAATATTAACTCCATAAACTGTGCAAAAACTCTCTTAAGCACCTGTAAAGACACTTAAGCAAATTATGACCCATAAACTGGATTAACTATGCCCTCTACAAACAAAAGTGCTATTATGGATACACTGTACTTACCACTACAAAATTAAAATATATAAGTTCTTGTAGCTCTATCCCTATCTTAAATAATAAAAGATGAACAGTTGTTTCTGGCATTTCTATTCACCTTCAAAATTGACGCAGCATTAAAATTTGGCTCGTCTGGATTTCCTTATTGTCAGTGAAATGCGTAGTAATATGTAGATAACTAGCTAGCTAGTGATAGCTTAGTGACAGCAATAAAACGTCCAATGCCGTCCAATATTAGTTGATAATATCGATAATACGAAGTAAATTTATTTCGTTTGACACCTTTATGGCTGAGATGAGAAGACTTACCTCTATACTGGGCTTTCTTTTGATCATCTGCCTTTCTCTTTTTCCGTCCCTGTGCACTCGAGGGTTTAGACCGCTGCATTTTTGAAGAACGCGCCAGTGATGAGCTCATGCCTGACCAACCGCCTGAATGCCTGTGCTCGACAATACTCACTATCAATTCAATCTAATAATCAGGTTAAGTAATTAAACGTGCGGCTGAGGGGGCGCCCAATGATGATCATGTTTAATAAACAGTATGTTTTATTTCGCTTGTTTTAATTCTATGCTTATTGGGAAGTAAGTTTAAGGGCGCCACAAGAGGGCGCCTGGCTGCGCCCCCAACACATTTGTCGCCCTAGGCAACCGCCTAGCTCGCCTATAGCAAACGCCGGCCCTGTGTGTGTGTGTGTGTGTGTGTGTGTGTGTGTGTGTGTGTGTGTGTGTGTGTCTGTCAGTGTCCTATCTGTGTGGATGCGTCTCATGTCAGCTAATCAAGGGACACTGACACACACACACACACACACACACACACACACACACTCGACGCATAGATAGACTCGCGTCAGTTTCCTGCTCACATCGAGTTCTCTTTTGCTCTTGAACAAACAATAACACAGAGGATTTTGAGTATTCTCATATTAGAGTCTTAAATTAGTTAAATAACGTCTTAAATGAACTTTAAAGAGTTGTGAGGAAATGAGATGCGCGGGACCGCGCGTGAGATCCGCGGTTGTTCTTAAAGTGACAGGAGCACTGATGATGCCTGTCATTAATGTTCATCAAAGAACAACGGGAATAGAGAAAATTGTAGCTTTAATGATGATTCATCTATATTTCATTTATTATTTATGCAGTTAAGGAAGGTTTGATAACTATTACATTTCTGTATAACAGGGAAGGCCATGGGTAAATATAACATTTATTATTTTGGGATATAATCATGGTATATATAACATAATATATATATAACATATATAGGTGGAGGGGTGTTTATTACAACATAATCATGGTTTATGAAGACATTTCATGTGTCCCCGTAAATCAAAATAGCTTTAACAGCATATTAAACAATTTTTTAATAAAAATGTAAAAATGCAGAATGTTTTCTGTGATGGTAGGTTTAGGGGTAGTGTGTGTGTGTGTGTGTGTGTGTGTGTGTGTGTGTGTGTGTGTGTGTGTGTGTGTGTGTGTGTGTATGTGTGTGTGTGTGTGTGTGTGTGTGCGATATGTAGGCTTAGGGGTAGTGTAGGGGGATAGAATGTACAGTTTGTACAGTATACAAACCATTAAGTCTATGGAATGCCATCTGCCTGTCTTTCCCCTTCCCCCTCTCTATCTGTGTGTGTGTGTGTGTGTGTGGGGGGGGGGGGGGGGGGGTCTCTCTCTCACCCTGTGAGTTTGTGTGTGTGCCTTTCTCTCAGTCCTTACCCTCCCCCTCACTCTCACTCTATCATTGTGTTTGTGTGTGTGTGTGTGTGTGTGTGTGTGTGACTTTCTCTCTTGATCATAATTTAACCCTTTCATATAGGCTATCACAAATAACTATCACTTGAAATAAAAACGTCATGTGATGTGTTTGCCAAGATCACGTATGATGCACATGTCTTTAAATTAATTATTTACTGATATAATATAAATGTATTAAAACATAAATTTCACATGATTTTATAAAAGTGGCTATTTATAATAAACTTCCATAAAATGTAGACACGCATCTTACTCTTACCTGACACTGATATTAAAATCATCTTTGCAGTTTCTGTGATTTGGCTCCATTTATACATTTTTTATTAAAAGAAATTTATTGGACCACCCATATTGAAATGAAAGCATGTTTTATGGTGCATAAGATTGGTGCACAAACGGTAGCTAAGGTAGCTCAAAAACACATGAAGAGAAGTGTTCGAATAAAACAACATCAGCATTCGAATGGTATTCTGAACTCATTCCAATTTGACCTTTGACATAATCTGACATGAAATTCATATAAATTTAATTGATCTCATAGATGTGGCTGTTGTGGTTTGTGGTCATAGCAGCACCAACTGCTGCAGTTAATGTGGTGAATTCAGATGACTTTGACATAGTCCTTTTATGTTTTCCCATTTTAAATGCCTATTGCCTGCCGTGCACAGTTAAACTGATGCCACCGGGGTGGCGGTGCCACCGGCTTGGGCCCGTCATCGCTGCTCGCAGCTTTAATTAGGGCCCAAGCCCTGAAAGGGCGCAGAGCCCTATTGTTCTTCCTCAGATTATTCTTTGTTTTTTTATTTTTTTTTTTTATTTTTTTTTCCGACTTCTCGGGTACTTTTGGGGCACTTAACATGCTCGAAAACTCTTGAAACTTCGCACAGGCGTCGGAATGCGCGGCCATCAGAGCCGGGCTGAAGCTGGTACCCGGGCGTGGCAGGGGGGCTCGACAGCGCCCCCTAAAGTGGGGTCTGAAAACTTGGTCCATATATCAAACACACTTGCACGTACATGTATGAAACTTGGTACACATTTAGATCTCATCGGGCCGAACAACTTTCGTGCTCATAGTTATGTGTCAGCCCAACAGGAAGTGAGCTATTATGGGTTGTTCGGAAAACGCATGCTCTGGAATTTAATATACTCCTCCGAGGCCATTGTTTCGATCATTGCCAAACTCGGTCAGCATTACGTGAACATATTCAGGATGCTAAATTGCGAGCGGATTTTTGATATCTCGAAAAGTCTGGCCGTGGCGATGCAACGAATTTATGGCGAGAAAAGGGAAACAGGAAGTGTGTTATAACTTGTGCAAACATTGACTGGTTTGGATGAAACTTCAGCTGTGTGTTTGTTATAAGAAGCCGATCACATGGATATGACTTTTGTGAGTCAAAGTTATAGCGCCACCAACTGGCAGCAGGAAGTGTGTCACTTTCAAAAATGCTTTGAATCACCATCTTATTTTCACCAGATTTATTTCAAACTTCATCAGTATAATGTGAAAACATGACAGATAGAGACGTATGAAATGGATTCCTGAAATTTCAAATACTGTTGCCATGGCAACGTGTCAAAGTTTAATAATCTTTTGGCTGTTCTGAGGCTCTTAGCATGCTTGAAATTGCTTGAAACTGCTTGAAACTCAACACACACATCAGAGATGTCAGTCAGTACACATGGGCAAAGCCTCAGAAACGGGCGGGGATGAGGGGCTCTCTAGCGCCACCTTTTGACAAAAGTGAAGGGCTTCGTTTCATCTACAATCACCAAACTCAGTATATATATTGACCTCATCGAGCCGGACAACTTTCTAATTTACAGTCATTAGCTCCGACCAACAGGAAGTCAGATATTTTGGTTTGAAGGTAAATTTTTGGTTAAATCGGGGTCTGAGTTTTTACGTTCTCCTCGTAGGCGTTTTATTCAATCTCCACCAAACTCGGTCAACATGAAACAAAGATACTGAAGATGCTAAAATGTGAACGGATATTGGATATCTCAAACGGTGTTTCCATGGCAAGGGATTAAATAAGGACAAAAAAGGGGAACAGAAATTCTCTGTGTCTGCTGCTCTCCCCTCAATGAACACAAGATGGCAGCATTGTATTAGTTTTGAAGCAGGATAAAAAAAAAAACTTGTTTCTCTCTCTCTCTCTCTCTCTCTCTCTCTTGTTTGTGATTTATGAGGACACAAATTTGTATAATGACATGGGTATTACACTGGTATTACAACGTGTATGTGTGTGTGTTTAAAAACATACTAAAACAATGTTTTATTAAAATGTAACCAAATAGCTTTAAAATAATCATACTATTTTTCAGATCAATATATTTATTTTATTTTATGCGTCTCATGTCAGCTAATCAAGGGACACTGACACACACACACACACACACACACACACACACACACACACACACACACACACACACACACACACACACCAGGCCCGTCGCGACAAGGCAGGCAAACCAAGCAATTGCTTGGGGCCCCGAGACAGCGACAGGTTAAGAATAAAATGAAACGACAAACTGTGTGAGCGCCCCATTGATAGTCAATGCAGTAAAGTGCAATGACACTGTTATCGGGATCCCCCTTAAGGGGCCCCTCTCAGAAGTCGCTGACAGCAGCCAGCCAACCACGCGATCTCTGCTGCGGCAAAAAACAAAACATCCTCGGATTTGAAGCGGAATTTTATGCTTCAGGAAGCCAGAAAAGAAAATAGAGAAAGGAAGAGGAGGATAAGAAAAAAAACAAGATAGTGGTATGTGATAAATTACACTGGATAAAATAGCTCTACTTGTCTTGTACAAAAATGGTGTAAGTTTGCAGCAGGTAGGCTAGCAAAAATATGTTTATGTTAGCTATCGCTACCTGCCTGACGGCAAATGCTGCTTGTAACGAACAGTTAGAGCAACTTTTTTTTTCGAACAGACGAAATTACATGAGATTGCTATAGCTTTGTAATATGTTTTGATGAAAGTGGCATAGCATGCTATACTAACTATTATTTATGCTATGCATAAATAACCTGGAATAGTTAATATAGCATGCTATATTAACAATTATTATAAACATTATTTAACCAGAAAGAGGCAGAGGAACATTATTTTTTTTTTGTCGGGATATATACGGTAGTGACAGTTTGCAAATATGACATTATTTTTATAAGTTACCAATGGATCTTGAACAATTACTTTATTCTGTGGCAATTTTTACACTGTTACATTTTGAAGTACAGTATCAGGACAACCCACATGTTTTACTGGTACTGTTTATTAACTATTTATCAAGGTATTATAGTCATCTGTTGCAACTTTATAATAACCATCTAGATAATGTTTATAGACAGTTTACAAACCAACTAGTAACCCTTAAGGATTCCCAAAGTGTTAGGAATATCTGGTCCGTCTATCTATGTAATGTTTATAGATGTTTTAAAAAAGGTTAAAGGTTTACAATTTTTTTTTAATGATACAGTGGTGTTTTTTGCAAATGTTTTCAAATTTTATGGACAGTATATGCAACAACAGTATTTGCACTGTCTCTATGTCCATTTTGCTTGGGGCCCCCAAATTTCTTCAAACGGCCCTGTGTGTGTGTGTGTGTGTGTGTGTGTGTGTGTGTGTGTGTGTGTGTGTGTGTGTGTGTGTGTGTGTGATATGTAGGTTTAGGGGTAGTGTAGGGGGATAGAATGTACAGTTTGTACAGTATAAAAACGGGGTGTAACGATTCATCTACTACATCGATGTATCGATTTATTTTCCTATGATCTAACTACATCGATCTGTGCTCGGCAAGTTGGCCTTCCGGACGACATATATCGATCTAACATCGTTTTAAAAGGTAATCAATCGATTGTATCGATCATAAGAAATAACGCATTGGATTTAAGCACGTCAGACTTTATATGGATGTTTTTTCTTAGCACTTTTAATGATAAAGGCGTTAAACGTTACTCGATTCAGTCTGCCTATCTGTGACATCATCGCAACGCACCAGCAGCAGCGCTCATTGAAATGAATGGGATCGTGTCGCTTTGTCGCTGCGTGTTGCTGGCGGTGTGAACGGGGCTTGAGAAAACAAAACATAGCATGGCGGATGGCAGAGGAGAAGCCAACGAGCGAGAAATTATCAAGCCACCAGGAGAAAGCGCTACCTGTACTTTCAACCCTTGCTTGTTACCTGTGCATTCCTGACACCAGTGTGCCAGCAGAGCGAGTTTTTAGTACTGCTGGAGACATAGTGAACGCACAGAGAAGTGTTCTGAGGTCAGATCATGGTGATATTTTTGAAAAAGAAATCTGTAGAGTCATTGAAGAGTAGTTGGTTACATTTTATCTTTTGTTAAATATTGTTTGTTTATTAAACTGAGAGTAGTAGCAGGTTCAGCCAGTTTATTCAATCTGAAGAAATGTTGGTTGCACTTTATTTTTGATATTAATATTGTATTTGTATTATTTTAATGTTGAAAAACAACAGCAAAAGTAGCAGGTTAACCTACTGTTGAAATGTTGGTTGCACTTACTGTGCTTTTATTGAATATGTATTGAATATTGAAAATGAGAGCAGAAAAGGTTAACTTCCTGTTAATTCATCCTAAACTGTTGGTTGCACTTTATTCAAATAAAATTTGAATGCATTTGCCATTAATTGTTGTTTACTTGTTTGTTTATATCCATAATTAATTGATATACCGGATTCCAAGAAACAACAGGAATCTTGGAAATTTCACCTGCACTGACCAGTATCCAGATATTTATTTCAGTCACACAATTTTTGGCTAAAAAGTTACTGAATCGATTTCAAGTCACTGAATCGTTTCGGATCGTATCGTTCTAAATTAACCAATATCGTTCTTGAATCGTATCGACAACCTCAAATCGTGATACGAATCGTATCGTTGTTAAAACGAATGGTTACCCCCCTAATAAAAACCATTAAGTCTATGGAATGCCCTCTGCCTGTCTTTCCCCTTCCCCCTCACTCTCACCCTGTGAGTTTGTGTGTGTGCCTTTCTCTCAGTCCTTCCCCTCCCCCTCTCCCTCACTCTCACTCTATCACTGTGTGTGTGTGTGTGTGTGTGTGTGTGTGTGTGTGTGTGTGTGTGTGTGTGTGTGTGTGTGTGTGTGTGTGTGTGTGTGTGTGTGTGTGACTTTCTCTCTTGATGATGATAATTTAACCTTTTTATATAGGCTATCACAAATAACTTTCACTTGAAATAAAAACGTCATGTGATGTGTTTGCCAAGATCACGGATGATGCATATGTCTTTAAATTAATTATTTACTGATATAATATAAATGTATTAAAACATAAATTTCACATGATTTTATAAAAGTGGCTATTTATAATAAACTTCCATAAAATGTAGCCACGCATCTTACTCTTACCTAACACTGATATTAAAATCATCTTTGCTGTTTCTGTGATTTGGTTCCATTTATTAATTTTGTCATTTATTTTTTATATTGGACCACACATATTGATTTCAAATATATTCAAAATAATTTTTTCAGAGAGTGAAATAAAAAAAACTTTCTCCCACCATTTAGATTTTATTTCTTTTTGTTGTTAAAATCTTGTTAATCTTGTTCAATGTGCAGATTGCCTCTCTCTCAGTCCTTCCCCTCCCCCCTCACTCTCAGGCTCACCCTGTGTGTGTGTTTGAGTGTGTGTGCGCGCACGTGTGTGTGTGGGGGGGAGGGGGGGTGTCTCTCTCACCCTGTGAGTTTGTGTGTGTGCCTTTCTCTCTGGGAATGATAATTTAACCCTTTCGTATCATAGACTATCACAAAAAACTATCACTTTAGTGTGAATTAGTAAAAAAGAACTACAAACACCTTGAATTAAATACTGGCCTTCTGGACTTACAAAATTTTGAGCAGGAAAATATAACTTTTATTTATGTTATCCTATGACATTAAAATTAATCTAGATTTAAATTACATCATGGGTGTGGCTTGTGGTGATAGTGGCACCAGTTGCTGCAGTAAATGTGGCATATTCGAGCGATTCTAAAATATTCTCCTGTTTAAATGCATATTGCCTGCCGTGCACAGTTAAGCTGATGCCACCGGCGTGGCGGTGCCACCGGCTTGGGCCCGTCATCGCTGCTCGCAGCTTTAATTATTATTATTATTTTATCGACTTCTCGGGCACTTTTGGGGCTCTTACCATGCTCAAAAACTCTTGAAACTTAGCACACACATCGGAATGCGCGGCCATCAGAGCCGGGCTGAAGCTGGTACCCGGGCGTGGCAGGGGGACTCGACAGCGCCCCCTAAAGTGGGGTCTGAAAACTTGGTCTATATATCAAACACACTTGCACGTACATGTAAGAAACTCGGTACACATATAGACCTCATTGGGCCAAACAACTTTCGTGCTCTAAGTTACGTGTCAGCCCAACAGGAAGTGAGCTAATATGGGTTGTTCTGAAAACACATGCTCTGGAATTTAATATACTCCTCCGAGGCCATTGTTTCAATCAGTGCCAAACTCGGTCAGCATGAAGTCAAGACACAGAGGATGCTAAATTGCGAGCGGATTTTTGATAACTCAAACGGTTTGGCCGTGGCGAAGCAACGAATTTATGGCGAGAAAAGGGAAACAGGAAGTGTGTAATAACTTGTGCAAACATTGAATGATTTGGATGAAACTTCAGCTGTGTGTTCGTTGTAAGAGGCCGATCACATGGATATGACTTTTGTGAGTCAAAGTTAAAGCGCCACCAACTGGCAGCAGGAAGTGTGTCACTTTCAAAAATGCTTTGAATCCCCATCTTATTTTCACCTGATTGACTTCAAACTTCATCAGTATAATGTGAAAACATGACAGATAGAGACATATGAATGGATTCCTAATATTTCAAAAAATGTTGCCATGGCAACATGTCAAAGTTTAATAATGTTTTTGGATGTTTGTGTGCCCTCCCCTCTATCACCACAAGGTGGCAGTGTTGTATTATTTTTGAAACTCCCTTTCTCTCTCTCTCTCTCTCTGTGCTTGCTTATGTGATTTATGAGGACACAAATGTGTATGATGACATGGGTATTGTATTACAACGTAGTGGTTAATGTGGACATGAACTATGACACTATATCAGTACAGGACTCATTTTCTAAATGACATTTGAGTTACAATTCTTTTCACCTGACAGCCGTGATTTCATGTACTCATTCAGACAGAACTCTTTTTTTAAAACAGAGGAGTGTGAGTGTGTTTTCTATACATGTGCTTTACAGAAGGTCATGTGCTGTGTTTGCAAAGATCACTTTTGACACATTTGTCTTTAAATTCATACTGACATAGTTCAAATTTATTTAAAAAAAAAATTCACATTATTTTCTACAAGTGTCTGTTTATAAGTGTCTTTTTTCACAGAAAGTTTTTGTTTAAACGTGAATATTTGTATAATTCAGGGTCTGAGTTTTTACGTTCTCCTCGTAGGTGATTTATTCAATCTCCACCAAACTCGGTCAACGTGAAACGGAAGCTTAACGCATTAAAAATATTTAACGCAAATAACACAGCGTCCGTTTTTATATCCATTTTTGCTTAGCGTTACATGATCACGCTCCTATTCATGTAAATGCTTCCAAGCGCGACAAGACACAAGAGAGCGCGCTGTATGCCAGTGTCCTGTGTGTGTGTGTGTGTGTGTGTGTGTGTGTGTGTGTGTGTGTGTGTGTGTGTGTGTCAGTGTCCTGTCTGTGTGGATGCGTCTCATGTCAGCTAATCAAGGGACACTGACACACACACACACACACACACAAACACACACACACTCGACGCATAGATAGACTCGCGTCAGTTTCCTGCTCACATCGAGTTCTCTTTTGCTGTTGAACAAACAATAACACAGAGGATTTTGAGTATTCTCATATTAGAGTCTTAAATTAGTTAAATAACGTCTTAAATGAACTTAAAGAGTTGTGAGGAAATGAGATGCGCGGGACCGCGCGTGAGATCCGCGGTTGTTCTTAAAGTGACAGGAGCACTGATAATGCCTGTCATTAATGTTCATCAAAGAACAACGGGAACAGAGAAAATTGTAGCTTTAATGATGATTCATCTATATTTCATTTATTATTTATGCAGTTAAGGAAGGTTTGATAACTATTACATTTCTGTATAACAGGGAAGGCCATGGGTAAATATAACATTTATTATTTTGGGTTTATGTAAAGATTTTTTTAAGTTCACTTAAATTAAAAGTTGTTTTTTAAAGACTAATAAATGTTGAAATTGGGAGCTTTCAGTTATACTGTAATGTAACGTCATTAATGTTTCATAGAGAATTTAGTATCAGTGATACTGGCCTTCATTCATAAAAAATGACAATACAACACATATTTACAATATGCTGTCTTTAAATTGTTTCTAAATTAATTTGGAGAGTAACTGAAATTATTACAATATCAAAATATTACAAACTTAAAATATTAAAAACTTGCGATTAATCGTGATTAATTACAGAAAAAAATGTGATTAATTAGTTAATTTTTTACTTTACAGTCATTAGCTCTGACCAACAGGAAGTCAGATATTTTGGTTTGAACGTGAATATTTGTATAATTCCTCTTAGCATGCTTGAAATTGCTTGAAACTCAACACACACATCAGAGATGTCAGTCAGTGGAAATGGGCAAAGCCTCAGAAATGCGTGTGTTGGAGGGGTGTTTATTACAACATAATCATGGTTTATGAAGACATTTCATGTGTCCCCGTAAATAAAAATAGCTTTAACAGCATACTAAACAATTTTTTAATAAAAATGTAAAAATGCAGAATGTTTTCTGTGATGGTAGGTTTAGGGGTAGTGTGTGTGTGTGTGTGTGTGTGTGTGCGATATGTAGGCTTAGGGGTAGTGTAGGGGGATAGAATGTACAGTTTTTACAGTATACAAACCATTTAAGTCTATGGAATGCCATCTGCCTGTCTTTCCCCTTCCCCCTCTCTATCTGTGTGTGTGTGTGTGGGGGGGGTCTCTCTCTCACCCTGTGAGTTTGTGTATGTGCCTTTCTCTCAGTCCTTCCCCTCCCCCTCACTCTCACTCTATCATTGTGTGTGTGTGTGTGTGTGTGTGCCTTTCTCTTTTGATCATAATTTAACCCTTTCATATAGGCTATCACAAATAACTATCACTTAAAATAAAAACGTCATGTGATGTGTTTGCCAAGATCACGTATGATGCACATGTCTTTAAATTAATTATTTACTGATATAATATAAATGTATTAAAACATACATTTCACATGATTTTATAAAAGTGGCTATTTATAATAAACTTCCATAAAATGTAGACACGCATCTTACTCTTACCTGACACTGATATTAAAATCATCTTTGCAGTTTCTGTGATTTGGCTCCATTTATACATTTTTTATTAAAAAGAATTTATTGGACCACCCATATTGAAATGAAAGCATGTTTTATGGTGCATAAGATTGGTGCACAAACGGTAGCTAAGGTAGCTCAAAAACACATGAAGAGAAGTGTTAGAATAAAACAACATCAGCATTCGAATGGTATTCTGAACTCATTCCAATTTGACCTTTGACATAATCTGACATGAAATTCATATAAATTTAATTGATCTCATAGATGTGGCTGTTGTGGTTTGTGGTCATAGCAGCACCAACTGCTGCAGTTAATGTGGTGAATTCAGATGACTTTGACATAGTCCTTTTATGTTTTCCCATTTTAAATGCCTATTGCCTGCCGTGCACAGTTAAGCTGATCCCACCGGCGTGGCGGTGCCACCGGCTTGGGCCCGTCATCGCTGCTCGCAGCTTTAATTATTATTATTATTATTATTTTATCGACTTCTCGGGCACTTTTGGGGCCCTTACCATGCTCAAAAACTCTTGAAACTTTGCACACACATCGGAATGCGCGGCCATCAGAGCCGGGCTGAAGCTGGTACCCGGGCGTGGCAGGGGGGCTCGACAGCGCCCCCTAAAGTGGGGTCTGAAAACTTGGTCTATATATCAAACACACTTGCACGTACATGTATGAAACTCGGTACACATATAGACCTCATCGGGCCAAACAACTTTCGTGCTCTAAGTTACGTGTCAGCCCAACAGGAAGTGAGCTAATATGGGTTGTTCTGAAAACACATGCTCTGGAATTTAATATACTCCTCCGAGGCCATTGTTTCAATCAGTGCCAAACTCGGTCAGCATGAAGTCAAGACACAGAGGATGCTAAATTGCGAACGGATTTTTGATATCTTAAACGGTTTGGCCGTGGCGAAGCAACGAATTTATGGCGAGAAAAGGTAAACAGGAAGTGTGTAATAACTTGTGCAAACATTGACTGATTTGGATGAAACTTCAGCTGTGTGTTCGTTGTAAGAGGCCGATCACATGGATATGACTTTTGTGAGTCAAAGTTATAGCGCCACCAACTGGCAGCAGGAAGTGTGTCACTTTCAAAAATGCTTTGAATCACCATCTTATTTTCACACGATTGACTTCAAACTTCATCAGTATAATGTGAAAACATGACAGATAGAGACATATGAATGAATTCCTGATATTTCAAATAATGCTGCCATGGCAACATGTCAAAGTTTAATCATGTTTTTGACTGTTTGTGTGCCCTCCCCTCTATCACCAAAAGGGGGCAGTGTTGTATTATTTTTGAAACTCCCTTTCTCTCTCTCTCTCTCTCTGTGCTTGCTTATGTGATTTATGAGGACACAAATGTGTATGATGACATGGCTATTGGTATTACAACGTAGTGGTTAATGTGGACATGAACTATGACACTATATCACTACAGAACTCATTTTCTAAATCACATTTGAGTTACAATTCTTATCATCTGACAGCCGTGATTTCATGTACTCATTCAGACAGAACTCTTTTTTTAAAACAGAGGAGTGTGTGTGTTTTCTATACATGTGCTTTACAGAAGGTCATGTGCTGTGTTTGCAAAGATCACTTTTGACACATTTGTCTTTAAATTCATTATTTACTGACATAGTTCAAATTTATTTTAAAAAAAAATTCACATTATTTTCTACAAGTGTCTGTTTATAAGTGTCTTTTTTTCACAGAAAGTTTTTGTTTGAACGTGAATATTTGTATAATTCAGGGTCTGAGTTTTTACGTTCTCCTCGTAGGTGATTTATTCAATCTCCACCAAACTCGGTCAACGTGAAACGGAAGCTTAACGCATTAAAAATATTTAACGCAAATAACGCAGCGTCCGTTTTTATATCAATTTTTGCTTAGCGTTACATGATCACCACGCTCCTATTCATGTAAATGCTTCCAAGCGCGACAAGACACAAGAGAGCGCGCTGTATGCCAGTGTCCTGTCTATGTGTGTGTGTGTGTGTGTGTGTGTGCAGGCCCGTCGCGACAAGGCAGGCAAACCAAGCAATTGCTTGGGGCCTCGAGCTGGCCTGGGGCACCAAGACAGCGACAGGTTAAGAATAAAATGAAACGACAAACTGTGTGAGCGCCCCATTGATAGTCAATGCAGTAAAGTGCAATGACACTGTTATCGGGATCCCCCTTAAGGGGCCCCTCTCAGAAGTCGCTGACAGCAGCCAGCCAACCACGCGATCTCTGCTGCGGCAAAATACAAAACAACCTCGGATTTGAAGCGGAATTTTATGCTTCAGGAAGCCAGAAAAGAGAAAGGAAGAGGAGGATAAGAAAAAACAAGATAGTGGTATGTGATAAATTACACTGGATAAAATAGCTCTACTTGTCTTGTACAAAAAAAGTGTAAGTTTGCAGCAGGTAGGCTAGCAAAAATATGTTTATGTTAGCTATCGTTACCTGCCTGACGGCAAATGCTGCTTGTAACGAACAGTTAGTGCAACTTTTTTTTCGAACAGACGGAATGACATGAGATTGCTATAGCTTTGTAATATGTTTTGATGAAAGTGGCATAGCATGCTATACTAACTATTATTTATGCTATGCATAAATAACCTGGAATAGTTAATATAGCATGCTATATTAACAATTATTATAAACATTATTTAACCAGAAAGAGGCAGAGGAACATGATTTTTTTTCATAGCTTATCTTAATGTGCTAGTGTCGGGATATACGGTAGTGACAGTTTATGCAAATATGACATTATTTTTATGAGTTAGCAATAGATCTTGAACAATTACTTTATTCTGTGGCAATTTTTACACTATTACATTTTGAAGTACAGTATCAGGACAACCCACATGTTTGACTGGTACTGTTTACATGTTTTACTGGTACTGCCCACGTTTTACTGGTACTGTTTATTAAACTATTTAACAAGGTATTATAGTCATCGGTTGCAACTTTACAATAACCATCCAGATAATGTTTATAGACAGTTTACAAAACAACTAGTAACCCTAAAGTATTCCCAAAGTGTTAGGAATATCTGGTCCGTCTATCTATGTAAATGTAATGTTTATAGATGTTTAAAAAATGGTTACTTAAAGGTTTAAAAAAAAAATGTAATGATACAGTGGTGTTTTTTGCAAATGTTTTCAAATTTTATGCACAGTATTTGCAACAACAGTATTTGCACTGTAAACCTTTTTATTAATATATAGTGTGGGTGAACTTAAACTGTATGGCTATGCTGCGGTGTGTGTGTGTGTGTGTGTGTGTGTGTGTGTGTGTGTGTGTGTGTGTGTGTGTGTGTGTGTGTGTGTGTGTGTGTGTGTGTGTGTGTGTGTGTGTGTGTGTGTGTCTGTCAGTGTCCTATCTGTGTGGATGCGTCTCATGTCAGCTAATCAAGGGACACTGACACACACACACACACACACACACACACACACACACACACACTCGACGCATAGATAGACTCGCGTCAGTTTCCTGCTCACATCGAGTTCTCTTTTGCTCTTGAACAAACAATAACACAGAGGATTTTGAGTATTCTCATATTAGAGTCTTAAATTAGTTAAATAACGTCTTAAATGAACTTTAAAGAGTTGTGAGGAAATGAGATGCGCGGGACCGCGCGTGAGATCCGCGGTTGTTCTTAAAGTGACAGGAGCACTGATGATGCCTGTCATTAATGTTCATCAAAGAACAACGGGAATAGAGAAAATTGTAGCTTTAATGATGATTCATCTATATTTCATTTATTATTTATGCAGTTAAGGAAGGTTTGATAACTATTACATTTCTGTATAACAGGGAAGGCCATGGGTAAATATAACATTTATTATTTTGGGATATAATCATGGTATATATAACATAATATATATATAACATATATAGGTGGAGGGGTGTTTATTACAACATAATCATGGTTTATGAAGACATTTCATGTGTCCCCGTAAATCAAAATAGCTTTAACAGCATATTAAACAATTTTTTAATAAAAATGTAAAAATGCAGAATGTTTTCTGTGATGGTAGGTTTAGGGGTAGTGTGTGTGTGTGTGTGTGTGTGTGTGTGTGTATGTGTGTGTGTGTGTGCGATATGTAGGCTTAGGGGTAGTGTAGGGGGATAGAATGTACAGTTTGTACAGTATACAAACCATTAAGTCTATGGAATGCCATCTGCCTGTCTTTCCCCTTCCCCCTCTCTATCTGTGTGTGTGTGTGTGTGGGGGGGGGGTCTCTCTCA
Organism: Gobio gobio; assembly: GCF_949357685.1. NCBI lineage: Eukaryota > Metazoa > Chordata > Actinopteri > Cypriniformes > Gobionidae > Gobio > Gobio gobio. Next base: position 11,898,247 of record NC_137112.1, on the reverse strand, counting down.
CCCTGTGAGTTTGTGTGTGTGCCTTTCTCTCAGTCCTTCCCCTCCCCCTCACTCTCACTCTATCATTGTGTGTGTGTGTGTGTGTGTGTGTGTGTGTGTGTGTGTGTGACTTTCTCTCTTGATCATAATTTAACCCTTTCATATAGGCTATCACAAATAACTATCACTTGAAATAAAAATGTCATGTGATGTGTTTGCCAAGATCACGTATGATGCACATGTCTTTAAATTAATTATTTACTGATATAATATAAATGTATTAAAACATAAATTTCACATGATTTTATAAAAGTGGCTATTTATAATAAACTTCCATAAAATGTAGACACGCATCTTACTCTTACCTGACACTGATATTAAAATCATTTTTGCAGTTTCTGTGATTTGGCTCCATTTATACATTTTTTATTAAAAAAAATTTATTGGACCACCCATATTGAAATTAAAGCATGTTTTATGGTGCATAAGATTGGTGCACAAATGGTAGCTAAGGTAGCTCAAAAACACATGAAGAGAAGTGTTAGAATAAAACAACATCAGCATTCGAATGGTATTCTGAACTCATTCCAATTTGACCTTTGACATAATCTGACATGAAATTCATATAAATTTAATTGATCTCATAGATGTGGCTGTTGTGGTTTGTGGTCATAGCAGCACCAACTGCTGCAGTTAATGTGGTGAATTCAGATGACTTTGACATAGTCCTTTTATGTTTTCCCATTTTAAATGCCTATTGCCTGCCGTGCACAGTTAAACTGATGCCACCGGGGTGGCGGTGCCACCGGCTTGGGCCCGTCATCGCTGCTCGCAGCTTTAATTATTATTATTAGGGCCCAAGCCCTGAAAGGGCGCAGAGCCCTATTGTTCTTCCTCTGTTTCTTATTATTAGGGCCCAAGCCCTGAAAGGGCGCAGAGCCCTATTGTTCTTCCTCTGTTTCTTATTATTATTATTTTATCGACTTCTCGGGCACTTTTGGGGCCCTTACCATGCTCAAAAACTCTTGAAACTTTGCACACACATCGGAATGCGCGGCCATCAGAGCCGGGCTGAAGCTGGTACCCGGGCGTGGCAGGGGGGCTCGACAGCGCCCCCTAAAGTGGGGTCTGAAAACTTGGTCTATATATCAAACACACTTGCACGTACATGTATGAAACTCGGTACACATATAGACCTCATCGGGCCAAACAACTTTCGTGCTCTAAGTTACGTGTCAGCCCAACAGGAAGTGAGCTAATATGGGTTGTTCTGAAAACACATGCTCTGGAATTTAATATACTCCTCCGAGGCCATTGTTTCAATCAGTGCCAAACTCGGTCAGCATGAAGTCAAGACACAGAGGATGCTAAATTGCGAACGGATTTTTGATATCTTAAACGGTTTGGCCGTGGCGAAGCAACGAATTTATGGCGAGAAAAGGTAAACAGGAAGTGTGTAATAACTTGTGCAAACATTGACTGATTTGGATGAAACTTCAGCTGTGTGTTCGTTGTAAGAGGCCGATCACATGGATATGACTTTTGTGAGTCAAAGTTATAGCGCCACCAACTGGCAGCAGGAAGTGTGTCACTTTCAAAAATGCTTTGAATCACCATCTTATTTTCACACGATTGACTTCAAACTTCATCAGTATAATGTGAAAACATGACAGATAGAGACATATGAATGAATTCCTGATATTTCAAATAATGCTGCCATGGCAACATGTCAAAGTTTAATCATGTTTTTGACTGTTTGTGTGCCCTCCCCTCTATCACCAAAAGGGGGCAGTGTTGTATTATTTTTGAAACTCCCTTTCTCTCTCTCTCTCTCTCTGTGCTTGCTTATGTGATTTATGAGGACACAAATGTGTATGATGACATGGCTATTGGTATTACAACGTAGTGGTTAATGTGGACATGAACTATGACACTATATCACTACAGAACTCATTTTCTAAATCACATTTGAGTTACAATTCTTATCATCTGACAGCCGTGATTTCATGTACTCATTCAGACAGAACTCTTTTTTTAAAACAGAGGAGTGTGTGTGTTTTCTATACATGTGCTTTACAGAAGGTCATGTGCTGTGTTTGCAAAGATCACTTTTGACACATTTGTCTTTAAATTCATTATTTACTGACATAGTTCAAATTTATTTTAAAAAAAAATTCACATTATTTTCTACAAGTGTCTGTTTATAAGTGTCTTTTTTTCACAGAAAGTTTTTGTTTGAACGTGAATATTTGTATAATTCAGGGTCTGAGTTTTTACGTTCTCCTCGTAGGTGATTTATTCAATCTCCACCAAACTCGGTCAACGTGAAACGGAAGCTTAACGCATTAAAAATATTTAACGCAAATAACGCAGCGTCCGTTTTTATATCAATTTTTGCTTAGCGTTACATGATCACCACGCTCCTATTCATGTAAATGCTTCCAAGCGCGACAAGACACAAGAGAGCGCGCTGTATGCCAGTGTCCTGTCTATGTGTGTGTGTGTGTGTGTGTGTGTGCAGGCCCGTCGCGACAAGGCAGGCAAACCAAGCAATTGCTTGGGGCCTCGAGCTGGCCTGGGGCACCAAGACAGCGACAGGTTAAGAATAAAATGAAACGACAAACTGTGTGAGCGCCCCATTGATAGTCAATGCAGTAAAGTGCAATGACACTGTTATCGGGATCCCCCTTAAGGGGCCCCTCTCAGAAGTCGCTGACAGCAGCCAGCCAACCACGCGATCTCTGCTGCGGCAAAATACAAAACAACCTCGGATTTGAAGCGGAATTTTATGCTTCAGGAAGCCAGAAAAGAGAAAGGAAGAGGAGGATAAGAAAAAACAAGATAGTGGTATGTGATAAATTACACTGGATAAAATAGCTCTACTTGTCTTGTACAAAAAAAGTGTAAGTTTGCAGCAGGTAGGCTAGCAAAAATATGTTTATGTTAGCTATCGTTACCTGCCTGACGGCAAATGCTGCTTGTAACGAACAGTTAGTGCAACTTTTTTTTCGAACAGACGGAATGACATGAGATTGCTATAGCTTTGTAATATGTTTTGATGAAAGTGGCATAGCATGCTATACTAACTATTATTTATGCTATGCATAAATAACCTGGAATAGTTAATATAGCATGCTATATTAACAATTATTATAAACATTATTTAACCAGAAAGAGGCAGAGGAACATGATTTTTTTTCATAGCTTATCTTAATGTGCTAGTGTCGGGATATACGGTAGTGACAGTTTATGCAAATATGACATTATTTTTATGAGTTAGCAATAGATCTTGAACAATTACTTTATTCTGTGGCAATTTTTACACTATTACATTTTGAAGTACAGTATCAGGACAACCCACATGTTTGACTGGTACTGTTTACATGTTTTACTGGTACTGCCCACGTTTTACTGGTACTGTTTATTAAACTATTTAACAAGGTATTATAGTCATCGGTTGCAACTTTACAATAACCATCCAGATAATGTTTATAGACAGTTTACAAAACAACTAGTAACCCTAAAGTATTCCCAAAGTGTTAGGAATATCTGGTCCGTCTATCTATGTAAATGTAATGTTTATAGATGTTTAAAAAATGGTTACTTAAAGGTTTAAAAAAAAAATGTAATGATACAGTGGTGTTTTTTGCAAATGTTTTCAAATTTTATGCACAGTATTTGCAACAACAGTATTTGCACTGTAAACCTTTTTATTAATATATAGTGTGGGTGAACTTAAACTGTATGGCTATGCTGCGGTGTGTGTGTGTGTGTGTGTGTGTGTGTGTGTGTGTGTGTGTGTGTGTGTGTGTCTGTCAGTGTCCTATCTGTGTGGATGCGTCTCATGTCAGCTAATCAAGGGACACTGACACACACACACACACACACACACACACACACACACACACACACACACTCGACGCATAGATAGACTCGCGTCAGTTTCCTGCTCACATCGAGTTCTCTTTTGCTCTTGAACAAACAATAACACAGAGGATTTTGAGTATTCTCATATTAGAGTCTTAAATTAGTTAAATAACGTCTTAAATGAACTTTAAAGAGTTGTGAGGAAATGAGATGCGCGGGACCGCGCGTGAGATCCGCGGTTGTTCTTAAAGTGACAGGAGCACTGATGATGCCTGTCATTAATGTTCATCAAAGAACAACGGGAATAGAGAAAATTGTAGCTTTAATGATGATTCATCTATATTTCATTTATTATTTATGCAGTTAAGGAAGGTTTGATAACTATTACATTTCTGTATAACAGGGAAGGCCATGGGTAAATATAACATTTATTATTTTGGGATATAATCATGGTATATATAACATAATATATATATAACATATATAGGTGGAGGGGTGTTTATTACAACATAATCATGGTTTATGAAGACATTTCATGTGTCCCCGTAAATCAAAATAGCTTTAACAGCATATTAAACAATTTTTTAATAAAAATGTAAAAATGCAGAATGTTTTCTGTGATGGTAGGTTTAGGGGTAGTGTGTGTGTGTGTGTGTGTGTGTGTGTGTGTGTGTGTATGTGTGTGTGTGTGTGCGATATGTAGGCTTAGGGGTAGTGTAGGGGGATAGAATGTACAGTTTGTACAGTATACAAACCATTAAGTCTATGGAATGCCATCTGCCTGTCTTTCCCCTTCCCCCTCTCTATCTGTGTGTGTGTGTGTGTGGGGGGGGGGTCTCTCTCACCCTGTGAGTTTGTGTGTGTGCCTTTCTCTCAGTCCTTCCCCTCCCCCTCACTCTCACTCTATCATTGTGTGTGTGTGTGTGTGTGTGTGTGTGTGTGTGTGTGTGTGTGTGTGACTTTCTCTCTTGATCATAATTTAACCCTTTCATATAGGCTATCACAAATAACTATCACTTGAAATAAAAATGTCATGTGATGTGTTTGCCAAGATCACGTATGATGCACATGTCTTTAAATTAATTATTTACTGATATAATATAAATGTATTAAAACATAAATTTCACATGATTTTATAAAAGTGGCTATTTATAATAAACTTCCATAAAATGTAGACACGCATCTTACTCTTACCTGACACTGATATTAAAATCATTTTTGCAGTTTCTGTGATTTGGCTCCATTTATACATTTTTTATTAAAAAAAATTTATTGGACCACCCATATTGAAATTAAAGCATGTTTTATGGTGCATAAGATTGGTGCACAAATGGTAGCTAAGGTAGCTCAAAAACACATGAAGAGAAGTGTTAGAATAAAACAACATCAGCATTCGAATGGTATTCTGAACTCATTCCAATTTGACCTTTGACATAATCTGACATGAAATTCATATAAATTTAATTGATCTCATAGATGTGGCTGTTGTGGTTTGTGGTCATAGCAGCACCAACTGCTGCAGTTAATGTGGTGAATTCAGATGACTTTGACATAGTCCTTTTATGTTTTCCCATTTTAAATGCCTATTGCCTGCCGTGCACAGTTAAACTGATGCCACCGGGGTGGCGGTGCCACCGGCTTGGGCCCGTCATCGCTGCTCGCAGCTTTAATTATTATTATTAGGGCCCAAGCCCTGAAAGGGCGCAGAGCCCTATTGTTCTTCCTCTGTTTCTTATTATTAGGGCCCAAGCCCTGAAAGGGCGCAGAGCCCTATTGTTCTTCCTCTGTTTCTTATTATTATTATTTTATCGACTTCTCGGGCACTTTTGGGGCCCTTACCATGCTCAAAAACTCTTGAAACTTTGCACACACATCGGAATGCGCGGCCATCAGAGCCGGGCTGAAGCTGGTACCCGGGCGTGGCAGGGGGGCTCGACAGCGCCCCCTAAAGTGGGGTCTGAAAACTTGGTCTATATATCAAACACACTTGCACGTACATGTATGAAACTCGGTACACATATAGACCTCATCGGGCCAAACAACTTTCGTGCTCTAAGTTACGTGTCAGCCCAACAGGAAGTGAGCTAATATGGGTTGTTCTGAAAACACATGCTCTGGAATTTAATATACTCCTCCGAGGCCATTGTTTCAATCAGTGCCAAACTCGGTCAGCATGAAGTCAAGACACAGAGGATGCTAAATTGCGAACGGATTTTTGATATCTTAAACGGTTTGGCCGTGGCGAAGCAACGAATTTATGGCGAGAAAAGGTAAACAGGAAGTGTGTAATAACTTGTGCAAACATTGACTGATTTGGATGAAACTTCAGCTGTGTGTTCGTTGTAAGAGGCCGATCACATGGATATGACTTTTGTGAGTCAAAGTTATAGCGCCACCAACTGGCAGCAGGAAGTGTGTCACTTTCAAAAATGCTTTGAATCACCATCTTATTTTCACACGATTGACTTCAAACTTCATCAGTATAATGTGAAAACATGACAGATAGAGACATATGAATGAATTCCTGATATTTCAAATAATGCTGCCATGGCAACATGTCAAAGTTTAATCATGTTTTTGACTGTTTGTGTGCCCTCCCCTCTATCACCAAAAGGGGGCAGTGTTGTATTATTTTTGAAACTCCCTTTCTCTCTCTCTCTCTCTCTGTGCTTGCTTATGTGATTTATGAGGACACAAATGTGTATGATGACATGGCTATTGGTATTACAACGTAGTGGTTAATGTGGACATGAACTATGACACTATATCACTACAGAACTCATTTTCTAAATCACATTTGAGTTACAATTCTTATCATCTGACAGCCGTGATTTCATGTACTCATTCAGACAGAACTCTTTTTTTAAAACAGAGGAGTGTGTGTGTTTTCTATACATGTGCTTTACAGAAGGTCATGTGCTGTGTTTGCAAAGATCACTTTTGACACATTTGTCTTTAAATTCATTATTTACTGACATAGTTCAAATTTATTTAAAAAAAAAATTCACATTATTTTCTACAAGTGTCTGTTTATAAGTGTCTTTTTTTCACAGAAAGTTTTTGTTTGAACGTGAATATTTGTATAATTCAGGGTCTGAGTTTTTACGTTCTCCTCGTAGGTGATTTATTCAATCTCCACCAAACTCGGTCAACGTGAAACGGAAGCTTAACGCATTAAAAATATTTAACGCAAATAACGCAGCGTCCGTTTTTATATCAATTTTTGCTTAGCGTTACATGATCACCACGCTCCTATTCATGTAAATGCTTCCAAGCGCGACAAGACACAAGAGAGCGCGCTGTATGCCAGTGTCCTGTCTATGTGTGTGTGTGTGTGTGTGTGTGTGCAGGCCCGTCGCGACAAGGCAGGCAAACCAAGCAATTGCTTGGGGCCTCGAGCTGGCCTGGGGCACCAAGACAGCGACAGGTTAAGAATAAAATGAAACGACAAACTGTGTGAGCGCCCCATTGATAGTCAATGCAGTAAAGTGCAATGACACTGTTATCGGGATCCCCCTTAAGGGGCCCCTCTCAGAAGTCGCTGACAGCAGCCAGCCAACCACGCGATCTCTGCTGCGGCAAAATACAAAACAACCTCGGATTTGAAGCGGAATTTTATGCTTCAGGAAGCCAGAAAAGAGAAAGGAAGAGGAGGATAAGAAAAAACAAGATAGTGGTATGTGATAAATTACACTGGATAAAATAGCTCTACTTGTCTTGTACAAAAAAAGTGTAAGTTTGCAGCAGGTAGGCTAGCAAAAATATGTTTATGTTAGCTATCGTTACCTGCCTGACGGCAAATGCTGCTTGTAACGAACAGTTAGTGCAACTTTTTTTTCGAACAGACGGAATGACATGAGATTGCTATAGCTTTGTAATATGTTTTGATGAAAGTGGCATAGCATGCTATACTAACTATTATTTATGCTATGCATAAATAACCTGGAATAGTTAATATAGCATGCTATATTAACAATTATTATAAACATTATTTAACCAGAAAGAGGCAGAGGAACATGATTTTTTTTCATAGCTTATCTTAATGTGCTAGTGTCGGGATATACGGTAGTGACAGTTTATGCAAATATGACATTATTTTTATGAGTTAGCAATAGATCTTGAACAATTACTTTATTCTGTGGCAATTTTTACACTATTACATTTTGAAGTACAGTATCAGGACAACCCACATGTTTGACTGGTACTGTTTACATGTTTTACTGGTACTGCCCACGTTTTACTGGTACTGTTTATTAAACTATTTAACAAGGTATTATAGTCATCGGTTGCAACTTTACAATAACCATCCAGATAATGTTTATAGACAGTTTACAAAACAACTAGTAACCCTAAAGTATTCCCAAAGTGTTAGGAATATCTGGTCCGTCTATCTATGTAAATGTAATGTTTATAGATGTTTAAAAAATGGTTACTTAAAGGTTTAAAAAAAAAATGTAATGATACAGTGGTGTTTTTTGCAAATGTTTTCAAATTTTATGCACAGTATTTGCAACAACAGTATTTGCACTGTAAACCTTTTTATTAATATATAGTGTGGGTGAACTTAAACTGTATGGCTATGCTGCGGTGTGTGTGTGTGTGTGTGTGTGTGTGTGTGTGTGTGTGTGTGTGTGTGTGTGTGTGTGTGTGTGTGTGTGTGTGTGTGTGTGTGTGTGTGTGTGTCTGTCAGTGTCCTATCTGTGTGGATGCGTCTCATGTCAGCTAATCAAGGGACACTGACACACACACACACACACACACACACACACACACACACACACTCGACGCATAGATAGACTCGCGTCAGTTTCCTGCTCACATCGAGTTCTCTTTTGCTCTTGAACAAACAATAACACAGAGGATTTTGAGTATTCTCATATTAGAGTCTTAAATTAGTTAAATAACGTCTTAAATGAACTTTAAAGAGTTGTGAGGAAATGAGATGCGCGGGACCGCGCGTGAGATCCGCGGTTGTTCTTAAAGTGACAGGAGCACTGATGATGCCTGTCATTAATGTTCATCAAAGAACAACGGGAATAGAGAAAATTGTAGCTTTAATGATGATTCATCTATATTTCATTTATTATTTATGCAGTTAAGGAAGGTTTGATAACTATTACATTTCTGTATAACAGGGAAGGCCATGGGTAAATATAACATTTATTATTTTGGGATATAATCATGGTATATATAACATAATATATATATAACATATATAGGTGGAGGGGTGTTTATTACAACATAATCATGGTTTATGAAGACATTTCATGTGTCCCCGTAAATCAAAATAGCTTTAACAGCATATTAAACAATTTTTTAATAAAAATGTAAAAATGCAGAATGTTTTCTGTGATGGTAGGTTTAGGGGTAGTGTGTGTGTGTGTGTGTGTGTGTGTGTGTATGTGTGTGTGTGTGTGCGATATGTAGGCTTAGGGGT
>NC_137112.1:11788964-11883964 GCF_949357685.1 Gobio gobio | reverse complement strand
ATGATTTTATAAAAGTGGCTATTTATAATAAACTTCCATAAAATGTAGACACGCATCTTACTCTTACCTGACACTGATATTAAAATCATCTTTGCAGTTTCTGTGATTTGGCTCCATTTATACATTTTTTATTAAAACATTTTTATTGGACCACCCATATTGAAATGAAAGCATGTTTTATGGTGCATAAGATTGGTGCACAAACGGTAGCTAAGGTAGCTCAAAAACACATGAAGAGAAGTGTTAGAATAAAACAACATCAGCATTCGAATGGTATTCTGAACTCATTCCAATTTGACCTTTGACATAATCTGACATGAAATTCATATAAATTTAATTGATCTCATAGATGTGGCTGTTGTGGTTTGTGGTCATAGCAGCACCAACTGCTGCAGTTAATGTGGTGAATTCAGATGACTTTGACATAGTCCTTTTATGTTTTCCCATTTTAAATGCCTATTGCCTGCCGTGCACAGTTAAACTGATGCCACCGGGGTGGCGGTGCCACCGGCTTGGGCCCGTCATCGCTGCTCGCAGCTTTAATTATTATTATTTTATCGACTTCTCGGGCACTTTTGGGGCCCTTACCATGCTCAAAAACTCTTGAAACTTTGCACACACATCGGAATGCGCGGCCATCAGAGCCGGGCTGAAGCTGGTACCCGGGCGTGGCAGGGGGGCTCGACAGCGCCCCCTAAAGTGGGGTCTGAAAACTTGGTCTATATATCAAACACACTTGCACGTACATGTATGAAACTCGGTACACATATAGACCTCATCGGGCCAAACAACTTTCGTGCTCTAAGTTACGTGTCAGCCCAACAGGAAGTGAGCTAATATGGGTTGTTCTGAAAACACATGCTCTGGAATTTAATATACTCCTCCGAGGCCATTGTTTCAATCAGTGCCAAACTCGGTCAGCATGAAGTCAAGACACAGAGGATGCTAAATTGCGAACGGATTTTTGATATCTTAAACGGTTTGGCCGTGGCGAAGCAACGAATTTATGGCGAGAAAAGGTAAACAGGAAGTGTGTAATAACTTGTGCAAACATTGACTGATTTGGATGAAACTTCAGCTGTGTGTTCGTTGTAAGAGGCCGATCACATGGATATGACTTTTGTGAGTCAAAGTTATAGCGCCACCAACTGGCAGCAGGAAGTGTGTCACTTTCAAAAATGCTTTGAATCACCATCTTATTTTCACACGATTGACTTCAAACTTCATCAGTATAATGTGAAAACATGACAGATAGAGACATATGAATGAATTCCTGATATTTCAAATAATGCTGCCATGGCAACATGTCAAAGTTTAATAATGTTTTTGGCTGTTTGTGTGCCCTCCCCTCTATCACCAAAAGGGGGCAGTGTTGTATTATTTTTGAAACTCCCTTTCTCTCTCTCTCTCTCTCTGTGCTTGCTTATGTGATTTATGAGGACACAAATGTGTATGATGACATGGGTATTGGTATTACAACGTAGTGGTTAATGTGGACATGAACTATGACACTATATCACTACAGGACTCATTTTCTAAATCACATTTGAGTTACAATTCTTATCATCTGACAGCCGTGATTTCATGTACTCATTCAGACAGAACTCTTTTTTTAAAACAGAGGAGTGTGAGTGTGTTTTCTATACATGTGCTTTACAGAAGGTCATGTGCTGTGTTTGCAAAGATCACTTTTGACACATTTGTCTTTAAATTCATTATTTACTGACATAGTTCAAATTTATTTTTAAAAAAAATTCACATTATTTTCTACAAGTGTCTGTTTATAAGTGTCTTTTTTTCACAGAAAGTTTTTGTTTGAACGTGAATATTTGTATAATTCAGGGTCTGAGTTTTTACGTTCTCCTCGTAGGCGATTTATTCAATCTCCACCAAACTCGGTCAACGTGAAACGGAAGCTTAACGCATTAAAAATATTTAACGCAAATAACACAGCGTCCGTTTTTATATCCATCTTTGCTTAGCGTTACATGATCACCACGCTCCTATTCATGTAAATGCTTCCAAGCGCGACAAGACACAAGAGAGCGCGCTGTATGCCAGTGTCCTGTCTGTGTGTGTGTGTGTGTGTGTGTCAGTGTCCTGTGTGTGTGTGTATGTGTGTATGTGTGTGTGTGTCAGTGTCCTGTCTGTGTGGGTCAGTGTCCTGTCTGTGTGGATGCGTCTCATGTCAGCTAATCAAGGGACACTGACACACACACACACACACACACACACTCGACGCATAGATAGACTCGCGTCAGTTTCCTGCTCACATCGAGTTCTCTTTTGCTCTTGAACAAACAATAACACAGAGGATTTTGAGTATTCTCATATTAGAGTCTTAAATTAGTTAAATAACGTCTTAAATGAACTTTAAAGAGTTGTGAGGAAATGAGATGCGCGGGACCGCGCGTGAGATCCGCGGTTGTTCTTAAAGTGATAGGAGCACTGATGATGCCTGTCATTAATGTTCATCAAAGAACAACGGGAACAGAGAAAATTGTAGCTTTAATGATGATTCATCTATATTTCATTTATTATTTATGCAGTTAAGGAAGGTTTGATAACTATTACATTTCTGTATAACAGGGAAGGCCATGGGTAAATATAACATTTATTATTTTGGGTTTATGTAAAGATTTTTTTAAAGCTACACTGTGTAACTTTTTTAGTCTATTCTTAGCTAAAAACACTTAGTTCTTTCAAAAATATATGTGCTCATTAATGTATATTTACTTCTTTCAAGTAATAAAGTATTCTCGTAAGTTTATAATATGCCATTGAAAATACATAAGGTAATGGGATCTAACGGTGGTCGCTATGTTGCCCCTCCATCTTGAAAGTACATTAGCCAAAGAGGGACATACCCGTAAATTCAAGCTTCGCCTTTCGCGTTTTAACCGGTTTTAACACTGTGCGCGTCAACTTGTTCAGACTTGTCTGGTGCATGCGCAGAGAGTTTTCATCTCAGCAGCTCCAGTAACAGAGTTATACGGAGTTTTCCTGGCTTGTTTATTCCTCAAAAGTCTGTTTTTCCTTGTGTGATATTTCTGTGCGTTAATAACTCCGTAAGTAATAATAGTTATTGTCATTGTAGATGTGTTTCAGAGTGTGTCATCGCGTAATTCAGTTGATGTCACCTCAGAAGTATTTTTGTGTCAACATACAATAGCGTAATGCTCACCTATTTGAATAATCATTCAGTTATTAACAATGTTTATTCGTTTATAGAAAATATTTGCTTGTAATGTATGTTGATGGAAAAATGTATCATGTCTGATCGGCATATTAACACTTGTTATACAGAGCTAAACCTGCGCACACACTTTTGTAACCGGACACCGCTTGTTAGCAGCGGCAGCTCCGCTCCTTTTAATGCAGCTGCATTTAGCGCCTATATATTGTACAATAAGCTCTGGTTTACGGTTACATTATACAAATGTAACTTATAAGTATAGTTATACAGTTCTTAACTGTGTATATTCTGTCATGTCATTATCATGTATATTTAGTGTAGTGTAGGGGGATAGCATGTACAGTTTGTACAGTATAAAAACCATTAAGTCTATGCAATGTCCTCTGCCTTTCCTTCCCCTCCCCCCCTCACTCTCACTTTCTCACTGTGTGTGTGTGTGTGTGTGTGTGTGTGTGTGTGTGTGTGTGTGTGTGTGTGTGTGTGTGTGTGTGTGTGTGTGTGTGTGTGTGGCCACCAACTGGCAGCAGGAAGTGTGTAACTTTCAAAAATGTTAAATCACTGTCATGTTTTCCCCCGATTTACTTCAAACTTCATCAGTATAATGACAAAACATGGCAGATATAGACATACGAATGGATTCCTGATATTTTAAATACTTTCTACTTTACAGTCATTAGCTCTGACCAACAGGAAGTCAGATATTTTTGTTTGAACGTGAATATTTGTATAATTCCTCTTAGAATGCTTGAAATTACTTGAAACTCAACACACACATCAGAGATGTCTGTCAGTGGAAATGGGCAAAGCCTCAGAAATGGGTGTGTTGGAGGGGTGTTTATTACAACATAATCATGGTTTATGAAGACATTTCATGTGTCCCCGTAAATCAAAATAGCTTTAACAGCATACTAAACAATTTTTTAATAAAAATGTAAAAATGCAGAATGTTTTCTGTGATGGTAGGTTTAGGGGTAGTGTGTGTGTGTGTGTATGTGTATGTGTGTGTGTCAGTGTCCTGTCTGTGTGGATGCGTCTCATGTCAGCTATTCAAGGGACACTGACACACACACACACACACACACACACACTCGATGCATAGATAGACTCGCGTCAGTTTCCTGCTCACATCGAGTTCTCTTTTGCCTAGGGTTGCCAACTCTCACGCATTTGGCGTGACACTCACGCTTTCAGGCTCTGTCTCACGCTCTCACGCTGCCCAACTTAATCTCACGCCAAATTGCCAAACCTGCTTTTGATATTAAACAATGTCTAAGCTTTTACATTTTTTAAAGTTTTAATGCAAAATTCAAACAATAAATAGCGTTTTGGCGCTAATATGGCATAACAGTTAAAGCCAGAGTGTTGAAAAACCATACGGAGTTGCGACATGCTCTATCATCTCCCGGCGGCGCGCGCAGTCGTGCTTCACAGAAATCTCAATACTTCTAGCGCTGTGTCAATACATTTGAATGGCTTGATACACAACAGCTCCACTTTACAGGGGTTTGCAGCAAGTTTTGGTAAACAGTACAGCATAGTGTGCATTGATTATTACATCAACCATACAGGATCGTTTTATAATGGAGAGTAATGCAACAATGTTAACATTAATGTTAATGTTTTTTATTGTACTTAGCCTTCAGGTATTCACTAATTGGTCATACTCATACTAATTGATGGTCAAATGTGACCATACACCTTAACTATTTTTCAATTAAATAAATGTTCTATATTTTAGTTCAATAATATTTATTGAATATTTTGAGGAGATCTTTTGGTACTAAATACTAGTTGTGCAATATTTATTGTCAATAATGACCACTTAAAATATTTTTCTTCTAATATTTGTATTATTTATATTACAATTAGTATAGTAATAAGGTTAAATTAGAGAATTATTTTTCAAAGAGGCAAATTAGAGTCATTTTGTGGAGTCAGCCTGTCATTTATGTTCATCAAAGAACAACGGGAACAGAGAAAATTGTAGCTTTAATGATGATTCATCTATATTTCATTTATTATTTATACAGTTAAGGAAGGTTTGATAACTATTACATTTCTGTATAACAGGGAAGGCCATGGGTAAATATAACATTTATTATTTTCATTTATTATTTATTTATTCCATTTATTATCATTTATTATTACTATACTCTCCTTGAAGTTTACTTCCCGCTACTTTTTCCCTCTTCCTCCCAACCGCGGCTGCAACTGTCTTCTTCTTCTTCGATAGTAGCCTAAGCCAGTGTTTCCCAACCTTTTTTCAGTCATTTTATCATACGTTACGCTAGGGGTGTAACGGTACAGATTGCTCACGGTTCGCTTTGTATCACGGTTTAAGGTTCACCGTTTCGGTACGGTTCAGTATTTGCTATGTTCAGGGAAAAAAGGACTACTGTCAAATAAAACAAAAGAAAATAATAAGAACAAATCATTTAAATACAAGCAGCAGCACAAATAAATACTATTGAGCAAAGATACTAATAAAATAAACTATGCTTTTCAGGTTTTTCAGGTACGTCTAACATTAGTTTTCAGGTACAGAAATTGATCAAATGTAAAATAACATTGCATATATGACTGTATAAATTAAAGATTAATCCTATTAAACTTACAAACGTTATTCAATCAAGAGCAGTGAGTGATGCCCTTGTCTTTTGTTTGACATTAAACAGACAGCAGTAAAGGCTACTGCCCCTTTAAGACCTCGGATATGCGTCGTCTTTTCTGGACTGTATAAAGCTTACTTAAGCCATATACAGACTATGTCTGCTAGAATACTCATCAATATGTTGACATACTTTTTGCGTGAGTTTGTCCATTCAAGAGCAAGACTTGAAAGAGAACTCAATATTTGCGCGCTGAGAGACGTGTGCGCGCTCTCGGATGAGTGCACGGAAAATTTTCTCACAGTGCGCGCGACTTCTCATTTGCGTCTTCTGGCACTAAACCAGATAGTTGCGTGTTCTGAGTTAACACAATCAGAACGTAAAAATACGGGATATTTTACGGGAAAATACTAAAACGGGAAGACAGCGGGAAAAGAGCTAAAATACGTGAGAAACCCGGAAAAAACGGGAGGGTTGACAGCTATGGTGTGTGTGTGTGTGTGTGTGTGCGATATGTAGGCTTAGGGGTAGTGTAGGGGGATAGAATGTACAGTTTGTACAGTATACAAACCATTAAGTCTAGGGAATGCCATCTGCCTGTCTTTCCCCTTCCCCCTCTCTATCTGTGTGTGTGTGTGTGTGTGTGGGGGGGGGGGGGGGGGGTCTCTCTCACCCTGTGAGTTTGTGTGTGCGCCTTTCTCTCAGTCCTTCCCCTCCCCCTCACTCTCACTCTATCATTGTGTGTGTGTGTGTGTGTGTGACTTTCTCTCTTGATCATAATTTAACCCTTTCATATAGGCTATCACAAATAACTATCACTTGAAATAAAAACGTCATGTGATGTGTTTGCCAAGATCACGTATGATGCACATGTCTTTAAATTAATTATTTACTGATATAATATAAATGTATTAAAACATAAATTTCACATGATTTTATAAAAGTGGCTATTTATAATAAACTTCCATAAAATGTAGACACGCATCTTACTCTTACCTGACACTGATATTAAAATCATCTTTGCAGTTTCTGTGATTTGGCTCCATTTATACATTTTTTATTAAAAAAAATTTATTGGACCACCCATATTGAAATTAAAGCATGTTTTATGGTGCATAAGATTGGTGCACAAATGGTAGCTAAGGTAGCTCAAAAACACATGAAGAGAAGTGTTAGAATAAAACAACATCAGCATTCGAATGGTATTCTGAACTCATTCCAATTTGACCTTTGACATAATCTGACATGAAATTCATATAAATTTAATTGATCTCATAGATGTGGCTGTTGTGGTTTGTGGTCATAGCAGCACCAACTGCTGCAGTTAATGTGGTGAATTCAGATGACTTTGACATAGTCCTTTTATGTTTTCCCATTTTAAATGCCTATTGCCTGCCGTGCACAGTTAAACTGATGCCACCGGGGTGGCGGTGCCACCGGCTTGGGCCCGTCATCGCTGCTCGCAGCTTTAATTATTATTATTATTATTATTATTTTATCGACTTCTCGGGCACTTTTGGGGCCCTTACCATGCTCAAAAACTCTTGAAACTTTGCACACACATCGGAATGCGCGGCCATCAGAGCCGGGCTGAAGCTGGTACCCGGGCGTGGCAGGGGGGCTCGACAGCGCCCCCTAAAGTGGGGTCTGAAAACTTGGTCTATATATCAAACACACTTGCACGTACATGTATGAAACTCGGTACACATATAGACCTCATCGGGCCAAACAACTTTCGTGCTCTAAGTTACGTGTCAGCCCAACAGGAAGTGAGCTAATATGGGTTGTTCTGAAAACACATGCTCTGGAATTTAATATACTCCTCCGAGGCCATTGTTTCAATCAGTGCCAAACTCGGTCAGCATGAAGTCAAGACACAGAGGATGCTAAATTGCGAACGGATTTTTGATATCTTAAACGGTTTGGCCGTGGCGAAGCAACGAATTTATGGCGAGAAAAGGTAAACAGGAAGTGTGTAATAACTTGTGCAAACATTGACTGATTTGGATGAAACTTCAGCTGTGTGTTCGTTGTAAGAGGCCGATCACATGGATATGACTTTTGTGAGTCAAAGTTATAGCGCCACCAACTGGCAGCAGGAAGTGTGTCACTTTCAAAAATGCTTTGAATCACCATCTTATTTTCACACGATTGACTTCAAACTTCATCAGTATAATGTGAAAACATGACAGATAGAGACATATGAATGAATTCCTGATATTTCAAATAATGCTGCCATGGCAACATGTCAAAGTTTAATAATGTTTTTGACTGTTTGTGTGCCCTCCCCTCTATCACCAAAAGGGGGCAGTGTTGTATTATTTTTGAAACTCCCTTTCTCTCTCTCTCTCTCTGTGCTTGCTTATGTGATTTATGAGGACACAAATGTGTATGATGACATGGCTATTGGTATTACAACGTAGTGGTTAATGTGGACATGAACTATGACACTATATCACTACAGAACTCATTTTCTAAATCACATTTGAGTTACAATTCTTATCATCTGACAGCCGTGATTTCATGTACTCATTCAGACAGAACTCTTTTTTTAAAACAGAGGAGTGTGAGTGTGTTTTCTATACATGTGCTTTACAGAAGGTCATGTGCTGTGTTTGCAAAGATCACTTTTGACACATTTGTCTTTAAATTCATTATTTACTGACATAGTTCAAATTTATTTTTAAAAAAAATTCACATTATTTTCTACAAGTGTCTGTTTATAAGTGTCTTTTTTTCACAGAAAGTTTTTGTTTGAACGTGAATATTTGTATAATTCAGGGTCTGAGTTTTTACGTTCTCCTCGTAGGTGATTTATTCAATCTCCACCAAACTCGGTCAACGTGAAACGGAAGCTTAACGCATTAAAAATATTTAACGCAAATAACACAGCGTCCGTTTTTATATCCATTTTTGCTTAGCGTTACATGATCACGCTCCTATTCATGTAAATGCTTCCAAGCGCGACAAGACACAAGAGAGCGCGCTGTATGCCAGTGTCCTGTCTGTGTGTGTGTTAGTGTCCTGTCTGTGTGTGTGTGTGTGTGTGTGTGTGTGTGTGTGTGTGTGTCCTGTCTGTGTGTGTGTGTATGTGTATGTGTGTGTGTCAGTGTCCTGTCTGTGTGTGTGTTAGTGTCCTGTCTGTGTGTGTGTGTGTGTGTGTGTGTGTGTCCTGTCTGTGTGTGTGTGTATGTGTATGTGTGTGTGTCAGTGTCCTGTCTGTGTGGATGCGTCTCATGTCAGCTATTCAAGGGACACTGACACACACACACACACACACACACACACACACACACACACACACACACACACACACACACACACACACACACACTCGATGCATAGATAGACTCGCGTCAGTTTCCTGCTCACATCGAGTTCTCTTTTGCCTAGGGTTGCCAACTCTCACGCATTTGGCGTGACACTCACGCTTTCAGGCTCTGTCTCACGCTCTCACGCTGCCCAACTTAATCTCACGCCAAATTGCCAAACCTGCTTTTGATATTAAACAATGTCTAAGCTTTTACATTTTTTAAAGTTTTAATGCGAAATTCAAACAATAAATAGCGTTTTGGCGCTAATATGGCATAACAGTTAAAGCCAGAGTGTTGAAAAACCATACGGAGTTGCGACATGCTCTATCATCTCCCGGCGGCGCGCGCAGTCGTGCTTCACAGAAATCTCAATACTTCTAGCGCTGTGTCAATACATTTGAATGGCTTGATACACAACAGCTCCACTTTACAGGGGTTTGCAGCAAGTTTTGGTAAACAGTACAGCATAGTGTGCATTGATTATTACATCAACCATACAGGATCGTTTTATAATGGAGAGTAATGCAACAATGTTAACATTAATGTTAATGTTTTTTATTGTACTTAGCCTTCAGGTATTCCATACTAATTGGTCATACTCATACTAATTGATGGTCAAATGTGACCATACACCTTAACTATTTTTCAATTAAATAAATGTTCTATATTTTAGTTCAATAATATTTATTGAATATTTTGAGGAGATCTTTTGGTACTAAATACTAGTTGTGCAATATTTATTGTCAATAATGACCACTTAAAATATTTTTCTTCTAATATTTGTATTATTTATATTACATTAGTAATAAGGTTAAATTAGAGAATTATTTTTCAAAGAGGCAAATTAGAGTCATTTTGTGGAGTCAGCCTGTCATTAATGTTCATCAAAGAACAACGGGAACAGAGAAAATTGTAGCTTTAATGATGATTCATCTATATTTCATTTATTATTTATACAGTTAAGGAAGGTTTGATAACTATTACATTTCTGTATAACAGGGAAGGCCATGGGTAAATATAACATTTATTATTTTCATTTATTATTTATTTATTCCATTTATTATCATTTATTATTACTATACTCTCCTTGAAGTTTACTTCCCGCTACTTTTTCCCTCTTCCTCCCAACCGCGCGGCTGCAACTGTCTTCTTCTTCTTCGATAGTAGCCTAAGCCAGTGTTTCCCAACCTTTTTTCAGTCATTTTATCATACGTTACGCTAGGGGTGTAACGGTACAGATTGCTCACGGTTCGGTTTGTATCACGGTTTAAGGTTCCCCGTTTCGGTACGGTTCAGTATTTGCTATGTTCAGGGAAAAAAGGACTACTGTCAAATAAAACAAAAGAAAATAATAAGAACAAATCATTTAAATACAAGCAGCAGCACAAATAAATACTATTGAGCAAAGATACTAATAAAATAAACTATGCTTTTCAGGTTTTTCAGGTACGTCTAACATTAGTTTTCAGGTACAGAAATTGATCAAATGTAAAATAACATTGCATATATGACTGTATAAATTAAAGATTAATCCTATTAAACTTACAAAAGTTATTCAATCAAGAGCAGTGAGTGATGCCCTTGTCTTTTGTTTGACATTAAACAGACAGCAGTAAAGGCTACTGCCCCTTTAAGACCTCGGATATGCGTCGTCTTTTCTGGACTGTATAAAGGTTACTTAAGCCATATACAGACTATGTCTGCTAGAATACTCATCAATATGTTGACATACTTTTTGCGTGAGTTTGTCCATTCAAGAGCAAGACTTGAAAGAGAACTCAATATTTGCGCGCTGAGAGACGTGTGCGCGCTCTCGGATGAGTGCACGGAAAATTTTCTCACAGTGCGCGCGACTTCTCATTCGCGTCTTCTGGCACTAAACCAGATAGTTGCGTGTTCTGAGTTAACACAATCAGAACGTAAAAATACGGGATATTTTACGGGAAAATACTAAAACGGGAAGACAGCGGGAAAAGAGCTAAAATACGTGAGAAACCCGGAAAAAACGGGAGGGTTGACAGCTATGGTGTGTGTGTGTGTGTGTGCGATATGTAGGCTTAGGGGTAGTGTAGGGGGATAGAATGTACAGTTTGTACAGTATACAAACCATTAAGTCTATGGAATGCCATCTGCCTGTCTTTCCCCTTCCCCCTCTCTATCTGTGTGTGTGTGTGTGTGTGTGTGGGGGGGGGGGGTCTCTCTCACCCTGTGAGTTTGTGTGTGTGCCTTTCTCTCAGTCCTTCCCCTCCCCCTCACTCTCACTCTATCATTGTGTGTGTGTGTGTGTGTGTGTGTGTGTGACTTTCTCTCTTGATCATAATTTAACCCTTTCATATAGGCTATCACAAATAACTATCACTTGAAATAAAAACGTCATGTGATGTGTTTGCCAAGATCACGTATGATGCACATGTCTTTAAATTAATTATTTACTGATATAATATAAATGTATTAAAACATAAATTTCACATGATTTTATAAAAGTGGCTATTTATAATAAACTTCCATAAAATGTAGACACGCATCTTACTCTTACCTGACACTGATATTAAAATCATCTTTGCAGTTTCTGTGATTTGGCTCCATTTATACATTTTTTATTAAAAAAAATTTATTGGACCACCCATATTGAAATGAAAGCATGTTTTATGGTGCATAAGATTGGTGCACAAACGGTAGCTAAGGTAGCTCAAAAACACATGAAGAGAAGTGTTAGAATAAAACAACATCAGCATTCGAATGGTATTCTGAACTCATTCCAATTTGACCTTTGACATAATCTGACATGAAATTCATATAAATTTAATTGATCTCATAGATGTGGCTGTTGTGGTTTGTGGTCATAGCAGCACCAACTGCTGCAGTTAATGTGGTGAATTCAGATGACTTTGACATAGTCCTTTTATGTTTTCCCATTTTAAATGCCTATTGCCTGCCGTGCACAGTTAAACTGATGCCACCGGGGTGGCGGTGCCACCGGCTTGGGCCCGTCATTATTAGGGCCCAAGCCCAAAGGGCGCAGAGCCCTATTGTTCTTCCTCAGATTATTAGGGCCCAAGCCCTGAAAGGGCGCAGAGCCCTATTGTTCTTCCTCTGTTTCTTATTATTATTATTAGGGCCCAAGCCCTGAAAGGGCGCAGAGCCCTATTGTTCTTCCTCAGATTATTCTTTGTTTTTTTTTGTTTTTTTATTTTTTTTTTCGACTTCTCGGGTACTTTTGGGGCACTTAACATGCTCGAAAACTCTTGAAACTTCGCACAGGCGTCGGAATGCGCGGCCATCAGAGCCGGGCTGAAGCTGGTACCCGGGCGTGGCAGGGGGGCTCGACAGCGCCCCCTTAAGTGGGGTCTGAAAACTTGGTCCATATATCAAACACACTTGCACGTACATGTATGAAACTTGGTACACATTTAGATCTCATCGGGCCGAACAACTTTCGTGCTCATAGTTATGTGTCAGCCCAACAGGAAGTGAGCTATTATGGGTTGTTCGGAAAACGCATGCTCTGGAATTTAATATACTCCTCCGAGGCCATTGTTTCGATCATTGCCAAACTCGGTCAGCATTAAGTGAACATATCCAGGATGCTAAATTGCGAGCGGATTTTTGATATCTCGAAAAGTCTGGCCGTGGCGATGCAACGAATTTATGGCGAGAAAAGGGAAACAGGAAGTGTGTTATAACTTGTGCAAACATTGACTGGTTTGGATGAAACTTCAGCTGTGTGTTCGTTGTAAGAAGCCGATCACATGGATATGACTTTTGTGAGTCAAAGTTATAGCGCCACCAACTGGCAGCAGGAAGTGTGTCACTTTCAAAAATGCTTTGAATCACCATCTTATTTTCACCAGATTTATTTCAAACTTCATCAGTATAATGTGAAAACATGACAGATAGAGACGTATGAAATGGATTCCTGAAATTTCAAATACTGTTGCCATGGCAACGTGTCAAAGTTTAATAATCTTTTGGCTGTTCTGAGGCTCTTAGCATGCTTGAAATAGCTTGAAACTGCTTGAAACTCAACACACACATCAGAGATGTCAGTCAGTACACATGGGCAAAGCCTCAGAAACGGGCGGGGATGAGGGGCTCTCTAGCGCCACCTTTTGACAAAAGTGAAGGGCTTCGTTTCATCTACAATCACCAAACTCAGTATATATATTGACCTCATCGAGCCGGACAACTTTCTAATTTACAGTCATTAGCTCCGACCAACAGGAAGTCAGATATTTTGGTTTGAAGGTAAATTTTTGGTTAAATCGGGGTCTGAGTTTTTACGTTCTCCTCGTAGGCGATTTATTCAATCTCCACCAAACTCGGTCAACATGAAACAAAGATACTCAAGATGCTAAAATGTGAACGGATATTGGATATCTCAAACGGTGTTTCCATGGCAAGGGATTAAATAAGGACAAAAAAGGGGAACAGAAATTCTCTGTGTCTGCTGCTCTCCCCTCAATGAACACAAGATGGCAGCATTGTATTAGTTTTGAAGCAGGATAAAAAAAAACTTGTTTCTCTCTCTCTCTCTCTCTCTCTCTCTCTCTTGTTTATGTGATTTATGAGGACACAAATTTGTATAATGACATGGGTATTACACTGGTATTACAACGTGTATGTGTGTGTGTTTAAAAACATACTAAAACAATGTTTTATTAAAATGTAACCAAATAGCTTTAAAATAATCATACTATTTTTCAGATCAATATATTTATTTTATTTAATATATTTCTTCTGAATATTTATTCTCTGTCTGCCCTCCCCTCACTAAAGGGTGGCAGTGTTGTGTTATTTTTTAAACTCTCTTTCTGTGTGTGTGTGTGTGTGTGTGTGTGTGTGTGTGTGTGTGTGTGTGTGTGTGTGTGTGTGTGTGTGTGTGTGTGTGTGTGTGTGTGTGTGTGTGTGTGTGTGTGTAGGCCCGTCGCGACAAGGCAGGCAAACCAAGCAATTGCTTGGGGCCTCGAGCTGGCCTGGGGCCCCAAGACAGCGACAGGTTAAGAATAAAATGAAACGACAAACTGTGTGAGCGCCCCATTGATAGTCAATGCAGTAAAGTGCAATGACACTGTTATCGGGATCCCCCTTAAGGGCCCCCTCTCAGTAGTCGCTGACAGCAGCCAGCCAACCACACGATCTCTGCTGCGGCAAAATACAAAATCTTCGGATTTTAAGCGGAATTTTATGCTTCAGGAAGCCAGAAAAGAAAATAGAGAAAGGAAGAGGAGGATAAGAAAAAACAAGATAGTGGTATGTGATAAATTACACTGGATAAAATAGCTCTACTTGTCTTGTACAAAAAAAGTGTAAGTTTGCAGCAGGTAGGCTAGCAAAAATATGTTTATGTTAGCTATCGTTACCTGCCTGACGGCAAATGCTGCTTGTAACGAACAGTTAGTGCAACTTTTTTTTCGAAAAGACGGAAAGACATGAGATTGCTATAGCTTTGTAATATGTTTTGATGAAAGTGGCATAGCATGCTCTACTAACTATTATTTATGCTATGCATAAATAACCTGGAATAGTTAATATAGCATGCTATATTAACAATTATTATAAACATTATTTAACCAGAAAGAGGCAGAGGAACATGATTTTTTTCATAGCTTATCTTAATGTGCTAGTGTCGGGATATATACGGTAGTGACAGTTTATGCAAATATGACATTATTTTTATGAGTTACCAATAGATCTTGAACAATTACTTTATTCTGTGGCAATTTTTACACTATTACATTTTGAAGTACAGTATCAGGACAACCCACATGTTTGACTGGTAAGTTACTGTTTACATGTTTTACTGGTACTGTTTATTAACTATTTAACAAGGTATTATAGTCATCGGTTGCAACTTTACAATAACCATCCAGATAATGTTTATAGACAGTTTACAAAACAACTAGTAACCCTTAAGTATTCCCAAAGTGTTAGGAATATCTGGTCCGTCTATCTATGTAAAAGTAATGTTTATAGATGTTTAAAAAATGGTTTCTTAAAGGTTTAAAAAAAAATTAATGATACAGTGGTGTTTTTTGCAAATGTTTTCAAATTTTATGCACAGTATATGCAACAACAGTATTTGCACTGTAAACCTTTTTATTAATATAAAGTGTAGGTGAACTTAAACTGTATGGCTATGCTGCGGTATGCTGTGTGTGTGTGTGTGTGTGTGTGTGTGTGTGTGTGTGTGTGTGTGTGTGTGTGTGTGTGTGTGTGTGTGTGTGTGTGTGTGTGTGTGTGTGTCAGTGTCCTATCTGTGTGGATGCGTCTCATGTCAGCTAATCAAGGGACACTGACACACACACACACACACACACACACACACACACACACTCGACGCATAGATAGACTCGCGTCAGTTTCCTGCTCACATCGAGTTCTCTTTTGCTCTTGAACAAACAATAACACAGAGGATTGTGAGTATTCTCATATTCGAGTCTTAAATTAGTTAAATAACGTCTTAAATGAACTTAAAGAGTTGTGAGGAAATGAGATGCGCGGGACAGCGCGTGAGATCCACGGCTGTTCTTAAAGTGACAGGAGCACTGATGATGCCTGTCATTAATGTTCATCAAAGAACAACGGGAACAGAGAAAATTGTAGCTTTAATGATGATTCATCTATATTTCATTTATTATTTATGCAGTTAAGGAAGGTTTGATAACTATTACATTTCTGTATAACAGGGAAGGCCATGGGTAAATATAACATTTATTATTTTGGTGATTTAGGTAAAATGGTTAAAAAAAAAAAAACACAGCAGAACCACAGCGCATCTGATATGACTGGCATAACGCTGGCGAATTTAGGGACCGTCTGCAAAGTTACATACAACATTGAAACGTGTATAACGTTACCAAACTTCACTAGCATTTAAAGAGAATGACAGTCATAAAACTGACTGTAAAGTGTTCATCTAGGTGTCAGGTATGATGCACACATTTTGATATTTAATAAAATAAACTGTCAAATCATATGGAAATATGGATATGCATTATTTCACTTGGATACTGTTTGGGCTCTAACACAAAATATGCTTGATTTAAATGCATCATAGCTGAACACTGATGAGAATATTTATTGAGAATATATTTACAGAGATAATATTAGAGATTATATTTACGACAAATTATTATTATTTATGCGTTATGCGTTGCTATTGACGACGGCCATTAAGTAAAGAAATCCCACAGAATCTAGCTTAAAAAAGTGCTTAGAGCTGCTTTAGTTATTTGTTGTTTGTTTAATTTCAAATATAAAACTTGTTGAAATGTTTTAAGTGTGTGCATCTGTTCTTTTTGAACACTTTCATCTTGTTTGAACAAAACCGTGATAATATTGATAACCGTGATAATTTGGGTCACTATAATCGTGATGTTAAATTTCCATACTGTTTCATCCCTACTTTAGTGTGAATAAGTAAAAAAGAACTACAAACACCTTGAATTAAATACTGGCCTTCTGGACTTACAAAATTTTGAGCAGGAAAATATAACTTTTATTTATTTTATCCTATGATATTAAAATTAATCTAGATTTAAATTACATCATGGGTGTGGCTTGTGGTGATAGTGGCACCAGTTGCTGCAGTAAATGTGGCATATTCGAGCGATTCTAAAATATTCTCCTGTTTAAATGCATATTGCCTGCCGTGCACAGTTAAGCTGATGCCACCGGCGTGGCGGTGCCACCGGCTTGGGCCCGTCATCGCTGCTCGTTATTATTAGGGCCCAAGCCCTGAAAGGGCGCAGAGCCCTATTGTTCTTCCTCAGATTATTCTTTGTTTTTTTTTTTTATTAGGGCCCAAGCCCTGAAAGGGCGCAGAGCCCTATTGTTCTTCCTCAGATTATTCTTTGTTTTTTTTTTTTTTTTTTTTTTTTTTTTTTTTTTCGACTTCTCGGGTACTTTTGGGGCACTTAACATGCTCGAAAACTCTTGAAACTTCGCACAGGCATCGGAATGCGCGGCCATCAGAGCCGGGCTAAAGCTGGTACCCGGGCGTGGCAGGGGGGCTCGACAGCGCCCCCTTAAGTGGGGTCTGAAAACTTGGTCCATATATCAAACACACTTGCACGTACATGTATGAAACTCGGTACACATATAGACCTCATCGGGCCAAACAACTTTCGTGCTCATAGTTATGCGTCAGCCCAACAGGAAGTGAGCTATAATCGGTTGTTCGGAAAACCCATGCTCTGGAATTTAATATACTCCTCCGAGGCCATTGTTTCGATCATCGCCAAACTCGGTCAGCATGAGGAGAACATATCCAGGATGCTAAATTGCGAGCGGATTTTTGATATCTCAAACGGTTTGGCCGTGGCGAAGCAACGAATTTATGGCGAGAAAAGGGAAACAGGAAGTGTGTAATAACTTGTGCAAACATTGACTGATTTGGATGAAACTTCAGCTGTGTGTTCGTTGTAAGAGGCCGATCACATGGATATGACTTTTGTGAGTCAAAGTTATAGCGCCACCAACTGGCAGCAGGAAGTGTGTCACTTTCAAAAATGCTTTGAATCACCATCTTATTTTCACACGATTGACTTCAAACTTCATCAGTATAATGTGAAAACATGACAGATAGAGACATATGAATGAATTCCTGATATTTCAAATAATGCTGCCATGGCAACATGTCAAAGTTTAATAATGATTTTGACTGTTTGTGTGCCCTCCCCTCTATCACCAAAAGGGGGCAGTGTTGTATTATTTTTGAAACTCCCTTTCTCTCTCTCTCTCTCTCTCTCTGTGCTTGCTTATGTGATTTATGAGGACACAAATGTGTATGATGACATGGCTATTGGTATTACAACGTAGTGGTTAATGTGGACATGAACTATGACACTATATCACTACAGAACTCATTTTCTAAATCACATTTGAGTTACAATTCTTATCATCTGACAGCCGTGATTTCATGTACTCATTCAGACAGAACTCTTTTTTTAAAACAGAGGAGTGTGAGTGTGTTTTCTATACATGTGCTTTACAGAAGGTCATGTGCTGTGTTTGCAAAGATCACTTTTGACACATTTGTCTTTAAATTCATTATTTACTGACATAGTTCAAATTTATTTTTTAAAAAAATTCACATTATTTTCTACAAGTGTCTGTTTATAAGTGTCTTTTTTTCACAGAAAGTTTTTGTTTGAACGTGAATATTTGTATAATTCAGGGTCTGAGTTTTTACGTTCTCCTCGTAGGTGATTTATTCAATCTCCACCAAACTCGGTCAACGTGAAACGGAAGCTTAACGCATTAAAAATATTTAACGCAAATAACACAGCGTCCGTTTTTATATCCATTTTTGCTTAGCGTTACATGATCACGCTCCTATTCATGTACATGCTTCCAAGCGCGACAAGACACAAGAGAGCGCGCTGTATGCCAGTGTCCTGTCTGTGTGTGTGTTAGTGTCCTGTCTGTGTGTGTGTGTGTGTGTGTCCTGTCTGTGTGTGTGTGTGTGTGTGTATGTGTATGTGTGTGTGTCAGTGTCCTATCTGTGTGGATGCGTCTCATGTCAGCTATTCAAGGGACACTGACACACACACACACACACACACACACACACACACACACACACACACACACACACACTCGATGCATAGATAGACTCGCGTCAGTTTCCTGCTCACATCGAGTTCTCTTTTGCCTAGGGTTGCCAACTCTCACGCATTTGGCGTGACACTCACGCTTTCAGGCTCTGTCTCACGCTCTCACGCTGCCCAACTTAATCTCACGCCAAATTGCCAAACCTGCTTTTGATATTAAACAATGTCTAAGCTTTTACATTTTTTAAAGTTTTAATGCGAAATTCAAACAATAAATAGCGTTTTGGCGCTAATATGGCATAACAGTTAAAGCCAGAGTGTTGAAAAACCATACAGAGTTGCGACATGCTCTATCATCTCCCGGCGGCGCGCGCAGTCGTGCTTCACAGAAATCTCAATACTTCTAGCGCTGTGTCAATACATTTGAATGGCTTGATACACAACAGCTCCACTTTACAGGGGTTTGCAGCAAGTTTTGGTAAACAGTACAGCATAGTGTGCATTGATTATTACATCAACCATACAGGATCGTTTTATAATGGAGAGTAATGCAACAATGTTAACATTAATGTTAATGTTTTTTATTGTACTTAGCCTTCAGGTATTCCATACTAATTGGTCATACTCATACTAATTGATGGTCAAATGTGACCATACACCTTAACTATTTTTCAATTAAATAAATGTTCTATATTTTAGTTCAATAATATTTATTGAATATTTTGAGGAGATCTTTTGGTACTAAATACTAGTTGTGCAATATTTATTGTCAATAATGACCACTTAAAATATTTTTCTTCTAATATTTGTATTATTTATATTACAATTAGTATAGTAATAAGGTTAAATTAGAGAATTATTTTTCAAAGAGGCAAATTAGAGTCATTTTGTGGAGTCAGTCTGTCATTAATGTTCATCAAAGAACAACGGGAACAGAGAAAATTGTAGCTTTAATGATGATTCATCTATATTTCATTTATTATTTATACAGTTAAGGAAGGTTTGATAACTATTACATTTCTGTATAACAGGGAAGGCCATGGGTAAATATAACATTTATTATTTTCATTTATTATTTATTTATTCCATTTATTATCATTTATTATTACTATACTCTCCTTGAAGTTTACTTCCCGCTACTTTTTCCCTCTTCCTCCCAACCGCGCGGCTGCAACTGTCTTCTTCTTCTTCGATAGTAGCCTAAGCCAGTGTTTCCCAACCTTTTTTCAGTCATTTTATCATACGTTACGCTAGGGGTGTAACGGTACAGATTGCTCACGGTTCGGTTTGTATCACGGTTTAAGGTTCACCGTTTCGGTACGGTTCAGTATTTGCTATGTTCAGGGAAAAAAGGACTACTGTCAAATAAAACAAAAGAAAATAATAAGAACAAATCATTTAAATACAAGCAGCAGCACAAATAAATACTATTGAGCAAAGATACTAATAAAATAAACTATGCTTTTCAGGTTTTTCAGGTACGTCTAACATTAGTTTTCAGGTAGGCCTACAGAAATTGATCAAATGTAAAATAACATTGCATATATGACTGTATAAATTAAAGATTAATCCTATTAAACTTACAAAAGTTATTCAATCAAGAGCAGTGAGTGATGCCCTTGTCTTTTGTTTGACATTAAACAGACAGCAGTAAAGGCTACTGCCCCTTTAAGACCTCGGATATGCGTTGTCTTTTCTGGACTGTATAAAGCTTACTTAAGCCATATACAGACTATGTCTGCTAGAATACTCATCAATATGTTGACATACTTTTTGCGTGAGTTTGTCCATTCAAGAGCAAGACTTGAAAGAGAACTCAATATTTGCGCGCTGAGAGACGTGTGCGCGCTCTCGGATGAGTGCACGGAAAATTTTCTCACAGTGCGCGCGACTTCTCATTCGCGTCTTCTGGCACTAAACCAGATAGTTGCGTGTTCTGAGTTAACACAATCAGAACGTAAAAATACGGGATATTTTACGGGAAAATACTAAAACGGGAAGACAGCGGGAAAAGAGCTAAAATACGTGAGAAACCCGGAAAAAACGGGAGGGTTGACAGCTATGGTGTGTGTGTGTGTGTGTGTGTGCGATATGTAGGCTTAGGGGTAGTGTAGGGGGATAGAATGTACAGTTTGTACAGTATACAAACCATTAAGTCTATGGAATGCCATCTGCCTGTCTTTCCCCTTCCCCCTCTCTATCTGTGTGTGTGTGTGGGGAGGGGGGGGGGGGGGGTCTCTCTCTCACCCTGTGAGTTTGTGTGTGTGCCTTTCTCTCAGTCCTTCCCCTCCCCCTCACTCTCACTCTATCATTGTGTGTGTGTGTGTGTGTGTGTGTGTGTGTGTGTGTGTGTGTGTGTGTGTGTGTGTGTGTGTGTGTGTGTGTGTGACTTTCTCTCTTGATCATAATTTAACCCTTTCATATAGGCTATCACAAATAACTATCACTTGAAATAAAAACGTCATGTGATGTGTTTGCCAAGATCACGTATGATGCACATGTCTTTAAATTAATTATTTACTGATATAATATAAATGTATTAAAACATAAATTTCACATGATTTTATAAAAGTGGCTATTTATAATAAACTTCCATAAAATGTAGACACGCATCTTACTCTTACCTGACACTGATATTAAAATCATCTTTGCAGTTTCTGTGATTTGGTTCCATTTATACATTTTTTATTAAAAAAATTTTATTGGACCACCCATATTGAAATTAAAGCATGTTTTATGGTGCATAAGATTGGTGCACAAATGGTAGCTAAGGTAGCTCAAAAACACATGAAGAGAAGTGTTAGAATAAAACAACATCAGCATTCGAATGGTATTCTGAACTCATTCCAATTTGACCTTTGACATAATCTGACATGAAATTCATATAAATTTAATTGATCTCATAGATGTGGCTGTTGTGGTTTGTGGTCATAGCAGCACCAACTGCTGCAGTTAATGTGGTGAATTCAGATGACTTTGACATAGTCCTTTTATGTTTTCCCATTTTAAATGCCTATTGCCTGCCGTGCACAGTTAAACTGATGCCACCGGGGTGGCGGTGCCACCGGCTTGGGCCCGTCATCGCTGCTCGCAGCTTTAATTTTATTTTTTTTTTCGACTTCTCGGGTACTTTTGGGGCACTTAACATGCTCGAAAACTCTTGAAACTTCGCACAGGCGTCGGAATGCGCGGCCATCAGAGCTGGGCTGAAGCTGGTACCCGGGCGTGGCAGGGGGGCTCGACAGCGCCCCCTTAAGTGGGGTCTGAAAACTTGGTCCATATATCAAACACACTTGCACGTACATGTATGAAACTTGGTACACATTTAGACCTCATCGGGCCGAACAACTTTCGTGCTCATAGTTATGTGTCAGCCCAACAGGAAGTGAGCTATTATGGGTTGTTCGGAAAACGCATGCTCTGGAATTTAATATACTCCTCCGAGGCCATTGTTTCGATCATTGCCAAACTCGGTCAGCATGAGGAGAACATATCCAGGATGCTAAATTGCGAGCGGATTTTTGATATCTCGAAAAGTCTGGCCGTGGCGATGCAACGAATTTATGGCGAGAAAAGGTAAACAGGAAGTGTGTAATAACTTGTGCAAACATTGACTGATTTGGATGAAACTTCAGCTGTGTGTTCGTTGTAAGAGGCCGATCACATGGATATGACTTTTGTGAGTCAAAGTTATAGCGCCACCAACTGGCAGCAGGAAGTGTGTCACTTTCAAAAATGCTTTGAATCACCATCTTATTTTCACACGATTGACTTCAAACTTCATCAGTATAATGTGAAAACATGACAGATAGAGACATATGAATGAATTCCTGATATTTCAAATAATGCTGCCATGGCAACATGTCAAAGTTTAATAATGTTTTTGACTGTTTGTGTGCCCTCCCCTCTATCACCAAAAGGGGGCAGTGTTGTATTATTTTTGAAACTCCCTTTCTCTCTCTCTCTCTCTCTGTGCTTGCTTATGTGATTTATGAGGACACAAATGTGTATGATGACATGGCTATTGGTATTACAACGTAGTGGTTAATGTGGACATGAACTATGACACTATATCACTACAGAACTCATTTTCTAAATCACATTTGAGTTACAATTCTTATCATCTGACAGCCGTGATTTCATGTACTCATTCAGACAGAACTCTTTTTTTAAAACAGG
Source organism: Gobio gobio (assembly GCF_949357685.1). Taxonomy (NCBI): domain Eukaryota; kingdom Metazoa; phylum Chordata; class Actinopteri; order Cypriniformes; family Gobionidae; genus Gobio; species Gobio gobio. The sequence goes on along the minus strand of NC_137112.1, from coordinate 11,861,112 downwards.
AGTGTGAGTGTGTTTTCTATACATGTGCTTTACAGAAGGTCATGTGCTGTGTTTGCAAAGATCACTTTTGACACATTTGTCTTTAAATTCATTATTTACTGACATAGTTCAAATTTATTTTTAAAAAAAATTCACATTATTTTCTACAAGTGTCTGTTTATAAGTGTCTTTTTTTCACAGAAAGTTTTTGTTTGAACGTGAATATTTGTATAATTCAGGGTCTGAGTTTTTACGTTCTCCTCGTAGGTGATTTATTCAATCTCCACCAAACTCGGTCAACGTGAAACGGAAGCTTAACGCATTAAAAATATTTAACGCAAATAACACAGCATCCGTTTTTATATCCATTTTTGCTTAGCGTTACATGATCACGCTCCTATTCATGTAAATGCTTCCAAGCGCGACAAGACACAAGAGAGCGCGCTGTATGCCAGTGTCCTGTCTGTGTGTGTGTTAGTGTCCTGTCTGTGTGTGTGTGTGTGTGTGTGTGTCCTGTCTGTGTGTGTGTGTATGTGTATGTGTGTGTGTCAGTGTCCTGTCTGTGTGGATGCGTCTCATGTCAGCTATTCAAGGGACACTGACACACACACACACACACACACACACACACACACACACACACACACACACACACACACACTCGATGCATAGATAGACTCGCGTCAGTTTCCTGCTCACATCGAGTTCTCTTTTGCCTAGGGTTGCCAACTCTCACGCATTTGGCGTGACACTCACGCTTTCAGGCTCTGTCTCACGCTCTCACGCTGCCCAACTTAATCTCACGCCAAATTGCCAAACCTGCTTTTGATATTAAACAATGTCTAAGCTTTTACATTTTTTAAAGTTTTAATGCGAAATTCAAACAATAAATAGCGTTTTGGCGCTAATATGGCATAACAGTTAAAGCCAGAGTGTTGAAAAACCATACGGAGTTGCGACATGCTCTATCATCTCCCGGCGGCGCGCGCAGTCGTGCTTCACAGAAATCTCAATACTTCTAGCGCTGTGTCAATACATTTGAATGGCTTGATACACAACAGCTCCACTTTTACAGGGGTTTGCAGCAAGTTTTGGTAAACAGTACAGCATAGTGTGCATTGATTATTACATCAACCATACAGGATCGTTTTATAATGGAGAGTAATGCAACAATGTTAACATTAATGTTAATGTTTTTTATTGTACTTAGCCTTCAGGTATTCCATACTAATTGGTCATACTCATACTAATTGATGGTCAAATGTGACCATACACCTTAACTATTTTTCAATTAAATAAATGTTCTATATTTTAGTTCAATAATATTTATTGAATATTTTGAGGAGATCTTTTGGTACTAAATACTAGTTGTGCAATATTTATTGTCAATAATGACCACTTAAAATATTTTTCTTCTAATATTTGTATTATTTATATTACAATTAGTATAGTAATAAGGTTAAATTAGAGAATTATTTTTCAAAGAGGCAAATTAGAGTCATTTTGTGGAGTCAGCCTGTCATTAATGTTCATCAAAGATCAACGGGAACAGAGAAAATTGTAGCTTTAATGATGATTCATCTATATTTCATTTATTATTTATACAGTTAAGGAAGGTTTGATAACTATTACATTTCTGTATAACAGGGAAGGCCATGGGTAAATATAACATTTATTATTTTCATTTATTATTTATTTATTCCATTTATTATCATTTATTATTACTATACTCTCCTTGAAGTTTACTTCCCGCTACTTTTTCCCTCTTCCTCCCAACCGCGGCTGCAACTGTCTTCTTCTTCTTCGATAGTAGCCTAAGCCAGTGTTTCCCAACCTTTTTTCAGTCATTTTATCATACGTTACGCTAGGGGTGTAACGGTACAGATTGCTCACGGTTCGGTTTGTATCACGGTTTAAGGTTCACCGTTTCGGTACGGTTCAGTATTTGCTATGTTCAGGGAAAAAAGGACTACTGTCAAATAAAACAAAAGAAAATAATAAGAACAAATCATTTAAATACAAGCAGCAGCACAAATAAATACTATTGAGCAAAGATACTAATAAAATAAACTATGCTTTTCAGGTTTTTCAGGTACGTCTAACATTAGTTTTCAGGTACAGAAATTGATCAAATGTAAAATAACATTGCATATATGACTGTATAAATTAAAGATTAATCCTATTAAACTTACAAACGTTATTCAATCAAGAGCAGTGAGTGATGCCCTTGTCTTTTGTTTGACATTAAACAGACAGCAGTAAAGGCTACTGCCCCTTTAAGACCTCGGATATGCGTCGTCTTTTCTGGACTGTATAAAGCTTACTTAAGCCATATACAGACTATGTCTGCTAGAATACTCATCAATATGTTGACATACTTTTTGCGTGAGTTTGTCCATTCAAGAGCAAGACTTGAAAGAGAACTCAATATTTGCGCGCTGAGAGACGTGTGCGCGCTCTCGGATGAGTGCACGGAAAATTTTCTCACAGTGCGCGCGACTTCTCATTCGCGTCTTCTGGCACTAAACCAGATAGTTGCGTGTTCTGAGTTAACACAATCAGAACGTAAAAATACGGGATATTTTACGGGAAAATACTAAAACGGGAAGACAGCGGGAAAAGAGCTAAAATACGTGAGAAACCCGGAAAAAACGGGAGGGTTGACAGCTATGGTGTGTGTGTGTGTGTGTGTGTGTGTGTGTGTGTGCGATATGTAGGCTTAGGGGTAGTGTAGGGGGATAGAATGTACAGTTTGTACAGTATACAAACCATTAAGTCTATGGAATGCCATCTGCCTGTCTTTCCCCTTCCCCCTCTCTATCTGTGTGTGTGTGTGTGTGTGTGTGTGTGTGTGTGTGTGTGTGTGGGGGGGGTCTCTCTCTCACCCTGTGAGTTTGTGTGTTTGCCTTTCTCTCAGTCCTTCCCCTCCCCCTCACTCTCACTCTATCATTGTGTGTGTGTGTGTGTGTGTGTGTGTGACTTTCTCTCTTGATCATAATTTAACCCTTTCATATAGGCTATCACAAATAACTATCACTTGAAATAAAAACGTCATGTGATGTGTTTGCCAAGATCACGTATGATGCACATGTCTTTAAATTAATTATTTACTGATATAATATAAATGTATTAAAACATAAATTTCACATGATTTTATAAAAGTGGCTATTTATAATAAACTTCCATAAAATGTAGACACGCATCTTACTCTTACCTGACACTGATATTAAAATCATCTTTGCAGTTTCTGTGATTTGGCTCCATTTATACATTTTTTATTAAAAAAAATTTATTGGACCACCCATATTGAAATTAAAGCATGTTTTATGGTGCATAAGATTGGTGCACAAATGGTAGCTAAGGTAGCTCAAAAACACATGAAGAGAAGTGTTAGAATAAAACAACATCAGCATTCGAATGGTATTCTGAACTCATTCCAATTTGACCTTTGACATAATCTGACATGAAATTCATATAAATTTAATTGATCTCATAGATGTGGCTGTTGTGGTTTGTGGTCATAGCAGCACCAACTGCTGCAGTTAATGTGGTGAATTCAGATGACTTTGACATAGTCCTTTTATGTTTTCCCATTTTAAATGCCTATTGCCTGCCGTGCACAGTTAAACTGATGCCACCGGGGTGGCGGTGCCACCGGCTTGGGCCCGTCATCGCTGCTCGCAGCTTTAATTATTATTATTATTATTATTTTATCGACTTCTCGGGCACTTTTGGGGCCCTTACCATGCTCAAAAACTCTTGAAACTTTGCACACACATCGGAATGCGCGGCCATCAGAGCCGGGCTGAAGCTGGTACCCGGGCGTGGCAGGGGGGCTCGACAGCGCCCCCTAAAGTGGGGTCTGAAAACTTGGTCTATATATCAAACACACTTGCACGTACATGTATGAAACTCGGTACACATATAGACCTCATTGGGCCAAACAACTTTCGTGCTCTAAGTTACGTGTCAGCCCAACAGGAAGTGAGCTAATATGGGTTGTTCTGAAAACACATGCTCTGGAATTTAATATACTCCTCCGAGGCCATTGTTTCAATCAGTGCCAAACTCGGTCAGCATGAAGTCAAGACACAGAGGATGCTAAATTGCGAACGGATTTTTGATATCTTAAACGGTTTGGCCGTGGCGAAGCAACGAATTTATGGCGAGAAAAGGTAAACAGGAAGTGTGTAATAACTTGTGCAAACATTGACTGATTTGGATGAAACTTCAGCTGTGTGTTCGTTGTAAGAGGCCGATCACATGGATATGACTTTTGTGAGTCAAAGTTATAGCGCCACCAACTGGCAGCAGGAAGTGTGTCACTTTCAAAAATGCTTTGAATCACCATCTTATTTTCACACGATTGACTTCAAACTTCATCAGTATAATGTGAAAACATGACAGATAGAGACATATGAATGAATTCCTGATATTTCAAATAATGCTGCCATGGCAACATGTCAAAGTTTAATAATGTTTTTGACTGTTTGTGTGCCCTCCCCTCTATCACCAAAAGGGGGCAGTGTTGTATTATTTTTGAAACTCCCTTTCTCTCTCTCTCTCTCTCTCTGTGCTTGCTTATGTGATTTATGAGGACACAAATGTGTATGATGACATGGCTATTGGTATTACAACGTAGTGGTTAATGTGGACATGAACTATGACACTATATCACTACAGAACTCATTTTCTAAATCACATTTGAGTTACAATTCTTATCATCTGACAGCCGTGATTTCATGTACTCATTCAGACAGAACTCTTTTTTTAAAACAGAGGAGTGTGAGTGTGTTTTCTATACATGTGCTTTACAGAAGGTCATGTGCTGTGTTTGCAAAGATCACTTTTGACACATTTGTCTTTAAATTCATTATTTACTGACATAGTTCAAATTTATTTTTAAAAAAAATTCACATTATTTTCTACAAGTGTCTGTTTATAAGTGTCTTTTTTTCACAGAAAGTTTTTGTTTGAACGTGAATATTTGTATAATTCAGGGTCTGAGTTTTTACGTTCTCCTCGTAGGTGATTTATTCAATCTCCACCAAACTCGGTCAACGTGAAACGGAAGCTTAACGCATTAAAAATATTTAACGCAAATAACACAGCATCCGTTTTTATATCCATTTTTGCTTAGCGTTACATGATCACGCTCCTATTCATGTACATGCTTCCAAGCGCGACAAGACACAAGAGAGCGCGCTGTATGCCAGTGTCCTGTCTGTGTGTGTGTTAGTGTCCTGTCTGTGTGTGTGTGTGTGTGTGTGTGTCCTGTCTGTGTGTGTGTGTGTGTGTGTGTATGTGTATGTGTGTGTGTCAGTGTCCTGTCTGTGTGGATGCGTCTCATGTCAGCTATTCAAGGGACACTGACACACACACACACACACACACACACACACACACACACACACACTCGATGCATAGATAGACTCGCGTCAGTTTCCTGCTCACATCGAGTTCTCTTTTGCCTAGGGTTGCCAACTCTCACGCATTTGGCGTGACACTCACGCTTTCAGGCTCTGTCTCACGCTCTCACGCTGCCCAACTTAATCTCACGCCAAATTGCCAAACCTGCTTTTGATATTAAACAATGTCTAAGCTTTTACATTTTTTAAAGTTTTAATGCGAAATTCAAACAATAAATAGCGTTTTGGCGCTAATATGGCATAACAGTTAAAGCCAGAGTGTTGAAAAACCATACAGAGTTGCGACATGCTCTATCATCTCCCGGCGGCGCGCGCAGTCGTGCTTCACAGAAATCTCAATACTTCTAGCGCTGTGTCAATACATTTGAATGGCTTGATACACAACAGCTCCACTTTACAGGGGTTTGCAGCAAGTTTTGGTAAACAGTACAGCATAGTGTGCATTGATTATTACATCAACCATACAGGATCGTTTTATAATGGAGAGTAATGCAACAATGTTAACATTAATGTTAATGTTTTTTATTGTACTTAGCCTTCAGGTATTCCATACTAATTGGTCATACTCATACTAATTGATGGTCAAATGTGACCATACACCTTAACTATTTTTCAATTAAATAAATGTTCTATATTTTAGTTCAATAATATTTATTGAATATTTTGAGGAGATCTTTTGGTACTAAATACTAGTTGTGCAATATTTATTGTCAATAATGACCACTTAAAATATTTTTCTTCTAATATTTGTATTATTTATATTACAATTAGTATAGTAATAAGGTTAAATTAGAGAATTATTTTTCAAAGAGGCAAATTAGAGTCATTTTGTGGAGTCAGCCTGTCATTAATGTTCATCAAAGATCAACGGGAACAGAGAAAATTGTAGCTTTAATGATGATTCATCTATATTTCATTTATTATTTATACAGTTAAGGAAGGTTTGATAACTATTACATTTCTGTATAACAGGGAAGGCCATGGGTAAATATAACATTTATTATTTTCATTTATTATTTATTTATTCCATTTATTATCATTTATTATTACTATACTCTCGTTGAAGTTTACTTCCCGCTACTTTTTCCCTCTTCCTCCCAACCGCGGCTGCAACTGTCTTCTTCTTCTTCGATAGTAGCCTAAGCCAGTGTTTCCCAACCTTTTTTCAGTCATTTTATCATACGTTACGCTAGGGGTGTAACGGTACAGATTGCTCACGGTTCGGTTTGTATCACGGTTTAAGGTTCACCGTTTCGGTACGGTTCAGTATTTGCTATGTTCAGGGAAAAAAGGACTACTGTCAAATAAAACAAAAGAAAATAATAAGAACAAATCATTTAAATACAAGCAGCAGCACAAATAAATACTATTGAGCAAAGATACTAATAAAATAAACTATGCTTTTCAGGTTTTTCAGGTACGTCTAACATTAGTTTTCAGGTACAGAAATTGATCAAATGTAAAATAACATTGCATATATGACTGTATAAATTAAAGATTAATCCTATTAAACTTACAAACGTTATTCAATCAAGAGCAGTGAGTGATGCCCTTGTCTTTTGTTTGACATTAAACAGACAGCAGTAAAGGCTACTGCCCCTTTAAGACCTCGGATATGCGTCGTCTTTTCTGGACTGTATAAAGCTTACTTAAGCCATATACAGACTATGTCTGCTAGAATACTCATCAATATGTTGACATACTTTTTGCGTGAGTTTGTCCATTCAAGAGCAAGACTTGAAAGAGAACTCAATATTTGCGCGCTGAGAGACGTGTGCGCGCTCTCGGATGAGTGCACGGAAAATTTTCTCACAGTGCGCGCGACTTCTCATTCGCGTCTTCTGGCACTAAACCAGATAGTTGCGTGTTCTGAGTTAACACAATCAGAACGTAAAAATACGGGATATTTTACGGGAAAATACTAAAACGGGAAGACAGCGGGAAAAGAGCTAAAATACGTGAGAAACCCGGAAAAAACGGGAGGGTTGACAGCTATGGTGTGTGTGTGTGTGTGTGTGTGTGTGTGTGTGTGCGATATGTAGGCTTAGGGGTAGTGTAGGGGGATAGAATGTACAGTTTGTACAGTATACAAACCATTAAGTCTATGGAATGCCATCTGCCTGTCTTTCCCCTTCCCCCTCTCTATCTGTGTGTGTGTGTGTGTGTGTGTGTGTGTGTGTGTGTGTGGGGGGGGTCTCTCTCTCACCCTGTGAGTTTGTGTGTGTGCCTTTCTCTCAGTCCTTCCCCTCCCCCTCACTCTCACTCTATCATTGTGTGTGTGTGTGTGTGTGTGTGACTTTCTCTCTTGATCATAATTTAACCCTTTCATATAGGCTATCACAAATAACTATCACTTGAAATAAAAACGTCATGTGATGTGTTTGCCAAGATCACGTATGATGCACATGTCTTTAAATTAATTATTTACTGATATAATATAAATGTATTAAAACATAAATTTCACATGATTTTATAAAAGTGGCTATTTATAATAAACTTCCATAAAATGTAGACACGCATCTTACTCTTACCTGACACTGATATTAAAATCATCTTTGCAGTTTCTGTGATTTGGCTCCATTTATACATTTTTTATTAAAAAAAATTTATTGGACCACCCATATTGAAATTAAAGCATGTTTTATGGTGCATAAGATTGGTGCACAAACGGTAGCTAAGGTAGCTCAAAAACACATGAAGAGAAGTGTTAGAATAAAACAACATCAGCATTCGAATGGTATTCTGAACTCATTCCAATTTGACCTTTGACATAATCTGACATGAAATTCATATAAATTTAATTGATCTCATAGATGTGGCTGTTGTGGTTTGTGGTCATAGCAGCACCAACTGCTGCAGTTAATGTGGTGAATTCAGATGACTTTGACATAGTCCTTTTATGTTTTCCCATTTTAAATGCCTATTGCCTGCCGTGCACAGTTAAACTGATGCCACCGGGGTGGCGGTGCCACCGGCTTGGGCCCGTCATCGCTGCTCGCAGCTTTAATTCTTTGTTTTTTTTTTTATTTATTTTTTCGACTTCTCGGGTACTTTTGGGGCACTTAACATGCTCGAAAACTCTTGAAACTTCGCACAGGCGTCGGAATGCGCGGCCATCAGAGCCGGGCTGAAGCTGGTACCCGGGCGTGGCAGGGGGGCTCGACAGCGCCCCCTTAAGTGGGGTCTGAAAACTTGGTCCATATATCAAACACACTTGCACGTACATGTATGAAACTCGGTACACATATAGACCTCATCGGGCCAAACAACTTTCGTGCTCATAGTTATGCGTCAGCCCAACAGGAAGTGAGCTATAATCGGTTGTTCGGAAAACCCATGCTCTGGAATTTAATATACTCCTCCGAGGCCATTGTTTCGATCATCGCCAAACTCGGTCAGCATGAAGAGAACATATCCAGGATGCTAAATTGCGAGCGGATTTTTGATATCTCAAATGGTTTGGCCGTGGCGAAGCAACGAATTTATGGCGAGAAAAGGGAAACAGGAAGTGTGTTATAACGTCAGCAAACATTGACTGATTTGGATGAAACTTCAGCTGTGTGTTCGTTGTAAGAGGCCGATCACATGGATATGACTTTTGTGAGTCAAAGTTATAGCGCCTCCAACTGGCAGCAGGAAGTGTGTCACTTTCAAAAATGCTTTGAATCACCATCTTATTTTGACCCGATTTATTTCAAACTTCATCAGTATAATGTAAAAACATGACAGATAGAGACGTATGAAATGGATTCCTGAAATTTCAAATACTGTTGCCATGGCAACGTGTCAAAGTTTAATAATCTTTTGGCTGTTTTGAGGCTCTTAGCATGCTTGAAATTGCTTGAAACTGCTTGAAACTCAACACACACATCAGAGATGTCAGTCAGTACACATGGACAAAGCCTCAGAAACGGGCAGGGATGAGGGGCTCTCTAGCGCCACCTTTTGACAAAAGTGGGGGGGTTAGTTTTATCTTCAGTCACCAAACTCGGTACATATATTGTTCTCTTCGAGCCGGACAACTTTCTAATTTACAGTCATTAGCTCCGACCAACAGGAAGTCAGATATTTTGGTTTGAAGGTGAATATTTATGTAATTCAGGGTCTGAGTTTTTACGTTCTCCTCGTAGGCGATTTATTCAATCTCCACCAAACTCGGTCAACATGAAACAAAGATACGGAAGATGCTAAAATGCGAACGAATATTGGATATCTCAAACGGTGTTGCCATGGCGAGGGATTAAATAAGGACAAAAAAAGGGGAACAGAAATTGTCTCATATCTTGTAAAATAATATTTTGATTTAAATTAAATTAAGATTGTATGTTTGGTAATTGAACTTAGATTAATTTAAAATGACTGTACTATTTTTCAGATGAATATATATATATTTTATAAATATTTCCTTGTATAATGTATTGTGCCCGTGTGTGCTGCCCTTCCCTCAATGAACACAAGATGGCAGCATTGTGTTAGTTTTGAAGCAGGATAAAAAAAAAACTTGTTTCTCTCTCTCTCTCTCTCTCTCTCTCTCTCTCTCTCTCTCTGTGTGTGTGTGTGTTTGTGTGTGTGTGTGTGTGTGCTTCTGTGATTTCTGAGGACATACATTTGTAGACATTTCATGTGTCCCCGTACATATATTGTTCTCTTCGAGCCGGACAACTTTCTAATTTAACTAATCTAATTTAACTAATTTAAAACTTTCTAATTTTAAATAAAAACGTCATGTGCTGTGTTTGCCAAAATCACGTATGATGCATATGCAGGGTATATGCAGGAATCCTGAAGTAAATTTTAATACCTTTTTAAGACTTTTTTAAGACCTTCTCAAAATATTTAAAGACCTCATCGGCGATGAGAACTACTGTTGAGCAATAAAATAAAAATATTTAATCATAAGCTATAACAAAAATATATATTAAATTAGGTGAGTGGATAGTTAAAAAAAATTGCAATTACAAAAACTAATTCTTGAAAAAACATCTCTGGACTAATTATCTTATCATCTGACAGCCGTGATTCCATGTACTCATTCAGACAGAACTCTTTTTTAAAACAGAGGAGTGTGAGTGTGTTTTCTATACATGTGCTTTAAGGTCATGTGCTGTGTTTGCAAAGATCACTTTTGACACATTTGTCTTTAAATTCATTATTTACTGGCATAGTTCAAATTTATTTTAAAACAAAATTCACATTGTTTTCTACAAGTGTCTGTTTATAAGTGTCTTTTTTTCACAGAAAGTTTTTGTTTGAACGTGAATATTTGTATAATTCAGGGTCTGAGTTTTTACGTTCTCCTCGTAGGCGATTTATTCAATCTCCACCAAACTCGGTCAACGTGAAACGGAAGCTTAACGCATTAAAAATATTTAACGCAAATAACGCAGCGTCCGTTTTTATATCCATTTTTGCTTAGCGTTACATGATCACGCTCCTATTCATGTAAATGCTTCCAAGCGCGACAAGACACAAGAGAGCGCGCTGTATGCCAGTGTCCTGTCTGTGTGTGTGTTAGTGTCCTGTCTGTGTGTGTGTGTGTGTGTGTGTGTGTGTGTGTGTGTGTGTGTGTGTGTGTGTGTGTGTGTGTGTGTGTGTGTGTGTGTGTGTGTGTGTGTGCCAGTGTCCTGTCTGTGTGTGTGTCAGTGTCCTGTCTGTGTGGATGCGTCTCATGTCAGCTAATCAAGGGACACTGACACACACACACACACACACACACTCGACGCATAGATAGACACGCGTTAGTTTCCTGCTCACATCGAGTTCTCTTTTGCTCTTGAACAACCAATAACACAGAGGATTTTGAGTATTCTCATATTAGAGTCTTAAATTAGTTAAATAACGTCTTAAATGAACTTAAAGAGTTGTGAGGAAATGAGATGCGCGGGACAGCGCGTGAGACCCGCGGCTGTTCTTAAAGTGACAGTAGCACTGATGATGCCTGTCATTAATGTTCATCAAAGAACAACGGGAACAGAGAAAATTGTAGCTTTAATGATGATTCATCTATATTTGATTTATTATTTATGCAGTTAAGGAAGGTTTGATAACTATTACATTTCTGTATAACAGGTAAGGCCATGGGTAAATATAACATTTATTATTTTGGGTTTATGTAAAGATTGTTTTAAGTTCACTTAAATTAAAAGTTGTTTTTTAAAGCCTAATAAATGTTGAAATTGGGAGCTTTCAGTTATACTGTAATGTAACGTCATTAATGTTTCATAGAGACTTTAGTATCAGTGATACTGGCCTTCATTCATAAAAAATGACAACACAACACATATTTACAATATGCTGTCTTTAAATTGTTTCAAAATTAATTTGGAGAGTAACTGAAATTATTACAATATCAAAATATTAAAAACTTAAAATATTAAAAACTTGCGATTAATCGCGATTAATTACAGAAAAAAATGTGATTAATTAGTTAATTTTTTTGTTAACGATGCCCAGCACTAATATATATATTATAAATATTTCTTTGAATAATCTATTGTGCCTGTGTGTGCTGCCCTTCTCTCAATTAACAAAAGATGGCAGCATTGTGTTAGTTTTGAAACAGGATATAAAAAACATTCCATGTCTTTCTTTCTGCCACTCTCTCTTAGGCTTTCACAAATAACTATCACTTGAAATAAAAACGTCATGTGCTGTGTTTGCCAAGATCACATATGATGCAGATGTCTTTTAATGAATAATTTACTGATATAATTTAAATGTATTAAAAGTAAATTTCACATGGTTTTCTAAAAGTGGCTGTTTATAATAAACTTCCATAAAATGTAGACACGTATCTTACTCTTACCTGACACTGATATTAAAATCATCTTTGCATTTTACTGTGATTTGGCTCAATTTATAAATTTTTTTATAAAAAAAAATTTATTGGACCACCCATATTGAAATGAAAGCACGCTTTATGGTGCATAAGATTGGTGCACAAACGGTAGCTAAGGTAGGTCAAAAACACATGAAGAGAAATGTTAGGATAATACAACATCAGCATTTGAATGGTATTGTGAACACATTCCAATTTGACCTTTGACATCATCTGACATGAAATTAATTTCAATTTAATTGATCTCATAGATGTGGCTGTTGTGGTTCGTTGTCATAGCAGCACCAACTGCTGCAGTTAATGTGGTGAATTCAGATGACTTTGACATAGTCCTTTTAGTTTTTCCAATTTTAAATGCCTATTGCCTGCTGTGCACAGTTAAGCTGATGCCACCGGCGTGGCGGTGCCACCGGCTTGGGCCCATCATCGCTCCTCGCAGCTTTAATTATTATTATTATTTTATCGACTTCTCGGGCACTTTTGGGGCCCTTACCATGCTCAAAAACTCTTGAAACTTTGCACACACATCGGAATGCGCGGCCATCAGAGCCGGGCTGAAGCTGGTACCCGGGCGTGGCAGGGGGGCTTGACAGCGCCCCCTAAAGTGGGGTCTGAAAACTTGGTCTATATATCAAACACACTTGCACGTACATGTATGAAACTCGGTACACATATAGACCTCATCGGGCCAAACAACTTTCGTGCTCTAAGTTACGTGTCAGCCCAACAGGAAGTGAGCTAATATGGGTTGTTCTGAAAACACATGCTCTGGAATTTAATATACTCCTCCGAGGCCATTGTTTCAATCAGTGCCAAACTCGGTCAGCATGAAGTCAAGACACAGAGGATGCTAAATTGCGAACGGATTTTTGATATCTTAAACGGTTTGGCCGTGGCGAAGCAACGAATTTATGGCGAGAAAAGGTAAACAGGAAGTGTGTAATAACTTGTGCAAACATTGACTGATTTGGATGAAACTTCAGCTGTGTGTTCGTTGTAAGAGGCCGATCACATGGATATGACTTTTGTGAGTCAAAGTTATAGCGCCACCAACTGGCAGCAGGAAGTGTGTCACTTTCAAAAATGCTTTGAATCACCATCTTATTTTCACACGATTGACTTCAAACTTCATCAGTATAATGTGAAAACATGACAGATAGAGACATATGAATGAATTCCTGATATTTCAAATAATGCTGCCATGGCAACATGTCAAAGTTTAATAATGTTTTTGACTGTTTGTGTGCCCTCCCCTCTATCACCAAAAGGGGGCAGTGTTGTATTATTTTTGAAACTCCCTTTCTCTCTCTCTCTCTCTCTGTGCTTGCTTATGTGATTTATGAGGACACAAATGTGTATGATGACATGGCTATTGGTATTACAACGTAGTGGTTAATGTGGACATGAACTATGACACTATATCACTACAGAACTCATTTTCTAAATCACATTTGAGTTACAATTCTTATCATCTGACAGCCGTGATTTCATGTACTCATTCAGACAGAACTCTTTTTTTAAAACAGAGGAGTGTGAGTGTGTTTTCTATACATGTGCTTTACAGAAGGTCATGTGCTGTGTTTGCAAAGATCACTTTTGACACATTTGTCTTTAAATTCATTATTTACTGACATAGTTCAAATTTATTTTTTAAAAAAATTCACATTATTTTCTACAAGTGTCTGTTTATAAGTGTCTTTTTTTCACAGAAAGTTTTTGTTTGAACGTGAATATTTGTATAATTCAGGGTCTGAGTTTTTACGTTCTCCTCGTAGGTGATTTATTCAATCTCCACCAAACTCGGTCAACGTGAAACGGAAGCTTAACGCATTAAAAATATTTAACGCAAATAACACAGCATCCGTTTTTATATCCATTTTTGCTTAGCGTTACATGATCACGCTCCTATTCATGTAAATGCTTCCAAGCGCGACAAGACACAAGAGAGCGCGCTGTATGCCAGTGTCCTGTCTGTGTGTGTGTTAGTGTCCTGTCTGTGTGTGTGTGTGTGTGTGTGTGTGTGTGTCCTGTCTGTGTGTGTGTGTATGTGTATGTGTGTGTGTCAGTGTCCTGTCTGTGTGGATGCGTCTCATGTCAGCTATTCAAGGGACACTGACACACACACACACACACACACACACACACACACACACACACACACACACACACACTCGATGCATAGATAGACTCGCGTCAGTTTCCTGCTCACATCGAGTTCTCTTTTGCCTAGGGTTGCCAACTCTCACGCATTTGGCGTGACACTCACGCTTTCAGGCTCTGTCTCACGCTCTCACGCTGCCCAACTTAATCTCACGCCAAATTGCCAAACCTGCTTTTGATATTAAACAATGTCTAAGCTTTTACATTTTTTAAAGTTTTAATGCGAAATTCAAACAATAAATAGCGTTTTGGCGCTAATATGGCATAACAGTTAAAGCCAGAGTGTTGAAAAACCATACGGAGTTGCGACATGCTCTATCATCTCCCGGCGGCGCGCGCAGTCGTGCTTCACAGAAATCTCAATACTTCTAGCGCTGTGTCAATACATTTGAATGGCTTGATACACAACAGCTCCACTTTACAGGGGTTTGCAGCAAGTTTTGGTAAACAGTACAGCATAGTGTGCATTGATTATTACATCAACCATACAGGATCGTTTTATAATGGAGAGTAATGCAACAATGTTAACATTAATGTTAATGTTTTTTATTGTACTTAGCCTTCAGGTATTCCATACTAATTGGTCATACTCATACTAATTGATGGTCAAATGTGACCATACACCTTAACTATTTTTCAATTAAATAAATGTTCTATATTTTAGTTCAATAATATTTATTGAATATTTTGAGGAGATCTTTTGGTACTAAATACTAGTTGTGCAATATTTATTGTCAATAATGACCACTTAAAATATTTTTCTTCTAATATTTGTATTATTTATATTACAATTAGTATAGTAATAAGGTTAAATTAGAGAATTATTTTTCAAAGAGGCAAATTAGAGTCATTTTGTGGAGTCAGCCTGTCATTAATGTTCATCAAAGAACAACGGGAACAGAGAAAATTGTAGCTTTAATGATGATTCATCTATATTTCATTTATTATTTATACAGTTAAGGAAGGTTTGATAACTATTACATTTCTGTATAACAGGGAAGGCCATGGGTAAATATAACATTTATTATTTTCATTTATTATTTATTTATTCCATTTATTATCATTTATTATTACTATACTCTATATAGTATAGAGTTAAATCATATAGTTATATAGTATATAACATATATGTTATATAGTATATAACATTTATTATTTTGGGATATAATCATGGTATATATAACATAATATATATATAACATATATAGGTGGAGGGGTGTTTATTACAACATAATCATGGTTTATGAAGACATTTCATGTGTCCCCGTAAATCAAAATAGCTTTAACAGCATATTAAACAATTTTTTAATAAAAATGTAAAAATGCAGAATGTTTTCTGTGATGGTAGGTTTAGGGGTAGTGTGTGTGTGTGTGTGTGTGTGTGTGTGTGTGTATGTGTGTGTGTGTGTGCGATATGTAGGCTTAGGGGTAGTGTAGGGGGATAGAATGTACAGTTTGTACAGTATACAAACCATTAAGTCTATGGAATGCCATCTGCCTGTCTTTCCCCTTCCCCCTCTCTATCTGTGTGTGTGTGTGTGGGGGGGGGGGGGGGGGTCTCTCTCTCACCCTGTGAGTTTGTGTGTGCCTTTCTCTCAGTCCTTACCCTCCCCCTCACTCTCACTCTATCATTGTGTTTGTGTGTGTGTGTGTGTGTGTGTGTGTGTGTGTGTGTGTGTGTGTGTGTGTGTGTGTGTGTGTGTGTGTGTGTGTGTGTGTGTGTGTGTGTGTGTGTGTGTGTGTGTGTGTGACTTTCTCTCTTGATCATAATTTAACCCTTTCATATAGGCTATCACAAATAACTATCACTTGAAATAAAAACGTCATGTGATGTGTTTGCCAAGATCACGTATGATGCACATGTCTTTAAATTAATTATTTACTGATATACAGTTTTTTTTATTCGCTTTGGTACTATTTTCACAAGTAAGGTGTACATTTTCAAAACTCATCGTACAAAAATCCAAACTGATCACACTTGTAACACAACAAGTCATTCTTTCAAAATCTGATGTAATGCTTTCATTCACTTGCACATATTTTCAGTCCACATAATCACTGTTTCAAACACAAGATTATTGTAATATGTAATGAGAACATTTGGTTTAATCACCAAAACACAACAGTGTGATCTTCTTTCAATTTAGTACTTTAAACAATCAGTTCATCCAACAGCAAACAATGCAAGATACATGTTTCAAATCTCCCTCGTTGCTGAATTATCTACAGTATCTACGGTAACACAGGCTACATATTCCTCATTAGAAAATACACTTGCATTACCTAACTTATGTAATTGAATCCAATGATGTTTGTAATAGTATTCAGTGTGTTATCAAAAAGGTGTGATACAGTTATGACACAGCCATGAGGTTCTGTGCTATAACAGAGTTTGCTGCCCATACATGTTCTCACATACATGTTCTCACTGTACCATATGACTGAATCTACTGTAGTTGAGCTTTATAAGGGTGAGTTACAGTAATGTGGCAATCTCTACCATGGTAATCTGTTTACAGTATCACATGGCATACATACTGTAATGTAAAATTCTATATTTGATACCATCTGTCTCCCTTCTTCTGATTTCTGATCAATCTGATGTTACACCGTCATTGACTATTTCCACTCCCTTATACTCTATTCTGCTCTATTCACAAATTGAAAATATTTCTGTCCCACTCTCCATAGACATTATGATTTTTATACTGTTCGAAATCTATATTCTTTCCCCTTACACTACACATCAAAGAAACATTTCTGCATTTTCACATTTTCAAAAAAACTCATTCTCTATGATTTATAAGCTTGACCAAAAAATGTCCCTGCAAGGAAAAGGATTTAGGATATTGCTGTCTTTTTGTCCCCATAATGTAGAGTTTACCAGACCACAAACACACACCTTATAATCTAAGGTAAATCGCAGAAAATTTAAAAATAATTCATTTCATATGGTTATCCATTTTGGAAATTGCAAACAAAGTAGAAACTATGTTTATATAATCAATATATATAGAAATCTATTGGTGTACCAAATGATTCATTGATTAACCATTAAGATCAGTTGGATTAAATAAAAGACAAATGTATTAAACTGAACGAGAAGAGATGCAAATCAAAAGTTTGATAGTAAGAGCTTTATGAAAGGCAGTTACTGTGAATGAAACATTTATAAAGATGAAACACTTATTTTGTGTAGTGAAAAGGATACTTTGTGGTTTTGTGTATTGTACTAACACAATTGAAAATATGCTGAAATGTTTGAAAAAAGTGCACTTTTGATGATCTGTTGTGATGTTAGCACTATGAGTTTCGAAAATGTACACCTTGCTTGTGAAAATAGTACCAAAGCGAATAAAAAAAACTGTAATATAAATGTATTAAAACATAAATTTCACATGATTTTATAAAAGTGGCTATTTATAATAAACTTCCATAAAATGTAGACACGCATCTTACTCTTACCTGACACTGATATTAAAATCATCTTTGCAGTTTCTGTGATTTGGCTCCATTTATACATTTTTTATTAAAAGAAATTTATTGGACCACCCATATTGAAATGAAAGCATGTTTTATGGTGCATAAGATTGGTGCACAAACGGTAGCTAAGGTAGCTCAAAAACACATGAAGAGAAGTGTTAGAATAAAACAACATCAGCATTCGAATGGTATTCTGAACTCATTCCAATTTGACCTTTGACATAATCTGACATGAAATTCATATAAATTTAATTGATCTCATAGATGTGGCTGTTGTGGTTTGTGGTCATAGCAGCACCAACTGCTGCAGTTAATGTGGTGAATTCAGATGACTTTGACATAGTCCTTTTATGTTTTCCCATTTTAAATGCCTATTGCCTGCCGTGCACAGTTAAACTGATGCCACCGGGGTGGCGGTGCCACCGGCTTGGGCCCGTCATCGCTGCTCGCAGCTTTAATTTGGTGTTGTTATACTACTTTACAACAAGCCAAACATTTCTCTGCAGTTTTTTATTTATTTTTTTAGATAAAGGTGTCAGAAAGGGGGTGAAGCTCAGTGGTAGAGCATTTGACTGCAGATCAAGAGGTCTCCGTTTCAAATCCGAGTGCCCCCTATGGCTTGACCTAATCTGTTATTTGGTGTTGTTACACTACTTTCCAACAAGCTAAATATTTCACAGCTGTGTTGTATTCATTTTTTTTATTTTAGATAAAATAGTCAGAAAGGGGGTATAGCTCAGTGGTAGAGCATTTGACTGCAGATCAAGAGGTCCCCAGTTCAAATCCGAGTGCCCCCTATTGCTTGACCTAATCTGTTATTTGGTGTTGTTATACTAGTTTCCAACAAGCTAAACATTTCTCAGCTGTATTGTATTCAATTTTTTTTTAAATTCAGGTAAAGGAGTCAGAAAGGGGGTATAGCTCAGTGGTAGAGCATTTGACTGCAGATCAAGAGGTCCACGGTTCAAATCCGAGTGCCCCCTATTGCTTGACCTAATCTGTTATTTGGTGTTGTTATACTAGTTTCCAACAAGCTAAACATTTCTCAGCTGTGTTGTATTCAACTATGTTTAAATATATATTTTTTAAATTAAGTTTTAGAAAGGGGGTATAGCTCAGTGGTAGAGCATTTGACTGCAGATTAAGAGGTCTCCGGTTCAAATCCGAGTGCCCCCTCTGGCTTGACCTAATCTGTTATTTGGTGTTGTTATACTACTTTCCAACAAGCCAAACATTTCTCAGCAGTTTTTTATTTATTTATTTTATTTATTTTTTTAGATATAGGTGTCAGAAAGGGGGTGAAGCTCAGTGATAGAGCATTTGACTGCAGATCAAGAGGTCTCTGGTTCAAATCCGAGTGCCCCCTATGGCTTGACCTAATCTGTTATTTGGTGTTGTTATACTACTTTCCAACAAGCCAAATATTTCTCAGCTGTGTTGTATTCATTTTTTTTTATTTTAGATAAAGTAGTCAGAAAGGGGGTATAGCTCAGTGGTAGAGCATTTGACTGCAGATCAAGAGGTCTCCGGTTCAAATCCGAGTGCCCCCTCTGGCTTGACCTAATCTGTTATTTGGTGTTGTTATACTACTTTCCAACAAGCCAAACATTTCTCAGCAGTTTTTTATTTATTTATTTTATTTATTTTTTTAGATATAGGTGTCAGAAAGGGGGTGAAGCTCAGTGATAGAGCATTTGACTGCAGATCAAGAGGTCCCCGGTTCAAATCCGAGTGCCCCCTATTGCTTGACCTAATCTGTTATTTGGTGTTGTTATACTAGTTTCCAACAAGCTAAACATTTCTCAGCTGTATTGTATTCAATTTTTTTTTTAATTCAGGTAAAGGTGTTAGAAAGGGGGTATAGCTCAGTGGTAGAGCATTTGACTGCAGATCAAGAGGTCCACGGTTCAAATCCGAGTGCCCCCTATTGCTTGACATAATCTGTTATTTGGTGTTGTTATACTAGTTTCCAACAAGCTAAACATTTCTCAGCTGTATTGTATTCAATTTTTTTTAAATTCAGGTAAAGGAGTCAGAAAGGGGGTATAGCTCAGTGGTAGAGCATTTGACTGCAGATCAAGAGGTCCCCGGTTCAAATCCGAGTGCCCCCTATTGCTTGACCTAATCTGTTATTTGGTGTTGTTATACTAGTTTCCAACAAGCTAAACATTTCTCAGCTGTGTTGTATTCAACTATGTTTAAATATATATATTTTAAATTAAGCTTTTGAAAGGGGGTATAGCTCAGTGGTAGAGCATTTGACTGCAGATCAAGAGGTCCCCGGTTCAAATCCGAGTGCCCCCTATTGCTTGACCTAATCTGTTATTTGGTGTTGTTATACTAGTTTCCAACAAGCTAAACATTTCTCAGCTGTATTGTATTCAATTTTTTTTTTAATTCAGGTAAAGGAGTCAGAAAGGGGGTATAGCTCAGTGGTAGAGCATTTGACTGCAGATCAAGAGGTCCCCGGTTCAAATCCGAGTGCCCCCTATTGCTTGACCTAATCTGTTATTTGGTGTTGTTATACTAGTTTCCAACAAGCTAAACATTTCTCAGCTGTGTTGTATTCAACTATGTTTAAATATATATATTTTAAATTAAGCTTTTGAAAGGGGGTATAGCTCAGTGGTAGAGCATTTGACTGCAGATCAAGAGGTCCCCGGTTCAAATCCGAGTGCCCCCTATTGCTTGACCTAATCTGTTATTTGGTGTTGTTATACTAGTTTCCAACAAGCTAAACATTTCTCAGCTGTGTTGTATTCATTTTTTTTTATTTTAGATAAAGTAGTCAGAAAGGGGGTATAGCTCAGTGGTAGAGCATTTGACTGCAGATCAAGAGGTCCCCGGTTCAAATCCGAGTGCCCCCTATTGCTTGACCTAATCTGTTATTTGATGTTGTTATACTAGTTTCCAACAAGCTTAACATTTCTCAGCTGTGTTGTATTCAATTTTTTTTAATTCAGGTAAAGGAGTCAGAAAGGGGGTATAGCTCAGTGGTAGAGCATTTGACTGCAGATCAAGAGGTCCCCGGTTCAAAGCCGAGTGCCCCCTATTGCTTGACCTAATCTGTTATTTGGTGTTGTTATACTAGTTTCCAACAAGCTAAACATTTCTCAGCTGTATTGTATTCAATTTTTTTTTAAATTCAGGTAAAGGAGTCAGAAAGGGGGTATAGCTCAGTGGTAGAGCATTTGACTGCAGATCAAGAGGTCCCCGGTTCAAATCCGAGTGCCCCCTATTGCTTGACCTAATCTGTTATTTGGTGTTGTTATACTAGTTTCCAACAAGCTAAACATTTCTCAGCTGTGTTGTATTCAACTATGTTTAAATATATATATTTTAAATTAAACTTTTGAAAGGGGGTATAGCTCAGTGGTAGAGCATTTGACTGCAGATCAAGAGGTCCCCGGTTCAAATCCGAGTGCCCCCTATTGCTTGACCTAATCTGTTATTTGGTGTTGTTATACTAGTTTCCAACAAGCTAAACATTTCTCAGCTGTGTTGTATTCATTTTTTTTTATTTTAGATAAAGTAGTCAGAAAGGGGGTATAGCTCAGTGGTAGAGCATTTGACTGCAGATCAAGAGGTCCCCGGTTCAAATCCGAGTGCCCCCTATTGCTTGACCTAATCTGTTATTTGATGTTGTTATACTAGTTTCCAACAAGCTTAACATTTCTCAGCTGTGTTGTATTCAATTTTTTTTAATTCAGGTAAAGGAGTCAGAAAGGGGGTATAGCTCAGTGGTAGAGCATTTGACTGCAGATCAAGAGGTCCCCGGTTCAAAGCCGAGTGCCCCCTATTGCTTGACCTAATCTGTTATTTGGTGTTGTTATACTAGTTTCCAACAAGCTAAACATTTCTCAGCTGTATTGTATTCAATTTTTTTTTAAATTCAGGTAAAGGAGTCAGAAAGGGGGTATAGCTCAGTGGTAGAGCATTTGACTGCAGATCAAGAGGTCCCCGGTTCAAATCCGAGTGCCCCCTATTGCTTGACCTAATCTGTTATTTGGTGTTGTTATACTAGTTTCCAACAAGCTAAACATTTCTCAGCTGTGTTGTATTCAACTATGTTTAAATATATATATTTTAAATTAAGCTTTTGAAAGGGGGTATAGCTCAGTGGTAGAGCATTTGACTGCAGATCAAGAGGTCCCCGGTTCAAATCCGAGTGCCCCCTATTGCTTGACCTAATCTGTTATTTGGTGTTGTTATACTAGTTTCCAACAAGCTAAACATTTCTCAGCTGTGTTGTATTCATTTTTTTTTATTTTAGATAAAGTAGTCAGAAAGGGGGTATAGCTCAGTGGTAGAGCATTTGACTGCAGATCAAGAGGTCCCCGGTTCAAATCCGAGTGCCCCCTATTGCTTGACCTAATCTGTTATTTGATGTTGTTATACTAGTTTCCAACAAGCTTAACATTTCTCAGCTGTGTTGTATTCAATTTTTTTTAATTCAGGTAAAGGAGTCAGAAAGGGGGTATAGCTCAGTGGTAGAGCATTTGACTGCAGATCAAGAGGTCCCCGGTTCAAATCCGAGTGCCCCCTATTGCTTGACCTAATCTGTTATTTGGTGTTGTTATACTAGTTTCCAACAAGCTAAACATTTTTCAGCTGTATTGTATTCAATTTTTTTTTTAATTCAGGTAAAGGTGTTAGAAAGGGGGTATAGCTCAGTGGTAGAGCATTTGACTGCAGATCAAGAGGTCCACGGTTCAAATCCGAGTGCCCCCTATTGCTTGACCTAATCTGTTATTTGGTGTTGTTATACTAGTTTCCAACAAGCTAAACATTTCTCAGCTGTATTGTATTCAATTTTTTTTTAAATTCAGGTAAAGGAGTCAGAAAGGGGGTATAGCTCAGTGGTAGAGCATTTGACTGCAGATCAAGAGGTCCCCGGTTCAAATCCGAGTGCCCCCTATTGCTTGACCTAATCTGTTATTTGATGTTGTTATACTAGTTTCCAACAAGCTTAACATTTCTCAGCTGTGTTGTATTCAATTTTTTTTAATTCAGGTAAAGGAGTCAGAAAGGGGGTATAGCTCAGTGGTAGAGCATTTGACTGCAGATCAAGAGGTCCCCGGTTCAAATCCGAGTGCCCCCTATTGCTTGACCTAATCTGTTTTTTGGTGTTGTTATACTAGTTTCCAACAAGCTAAACATTTTTCAGCTGTATTGTATTCAATTTTTTTTTTAATTCAGGTAAAGGTGTTAGAAAGGGGGTATAGCTCAGTGGTAGAGCATTTGACTGCAGATCAAGAGGTCCACGGTTCAAATCCGAGTGCCCCCTATTGCTTGACCTAATCTGTTATTTGGTGTTGTTATACTAGTTTCCAACAAGCTAAACATTTCTCAGCTGTATTGTATTCAATTTTTTTTTAATTCAGGTAAAGGAGTCAGAAAGGGGGTATAGCTCAGTGGTAGAGCATTTGACTGCAGATCAAGAGGTCCCCGGTTCAAATCCGAGTGCCCCCTATTGCTTGACCTAATCTGTTATTTGGTGTTGTTATACTAGTTTCCAACAAGCTAAACATTTCTCAGCTGTGTTGTATTCAACTATGTTTAAATATATATATTTTAAATTAAGCTTTTGAAAGGGGGTATAGCTCAGTGGTAGAGCATTTGACTGCAGATCAAGAGGTCCCCGGTTCAAATCCGAGTGCCCCCTATTGCTTGACCTAATCTGTTATTTGGTGTTGTTATACTAGTTTCCAACAAGCTAAACATTTCTCAGCTGTGTTGTATTCAATTTTTTTTTAATTCAGGTAAAGTAGTCAGAAAGGGGGTATAGCTCAGTGGTAGAGCATTTGACTGCAGATCAAGAGGTCCCCGGTTCAAATCCGAGTGCCCCCTATTGCTTGACCTAATCTGTTATTTGGTGTTGTTATACTAGTTTCCAACAAGCTAAACATTTCTCAGCTGTATTGTATTCAATTTTTTTTTTAATTCAGGTAAAGGTGTTAGAAAGGGGGTATAGCTCAGTGGTAGAGCATTTGACTGCAGATCAAGAGGTCCACGGTTCAAATCCAAGTGCCCCCTATTGCTTGACCTAATCTGTTATTTGGTGTTGTTATACTAGTTTCCAACAAGCTAAACATTTCTCAGCTGTATTGTATTCAATTTTTTTTTAATTCAGGTAAAGGAGTCAGAAAGGGGGTATAGCTCAGTGGTAGAGCATTTGACTGCAGATCAAGAGGTCCCCGGTTCAAATCCGAGTGCCCCCTATTGCTTGACCTAATCTGTTATTTGGTGTTGTTATACTAGTTTCCAACAAGCTAAACATTTCTCAGCTGTTTTGTATTCAATTTTTTTTTAATTCAGGTAAAGTAGTCAGAAAGGGGGTATAGCTCAGTGGTAGAGCATTTGACTGCAGATCAAGAGGTCCCCGGTTCAAATCCGAGTGCCCCCTATTGCTTGACCTAATCTGTTATTTGGTGTTGTTATACTAGTTTCCAACAAGCTAAACATTTCTCAGCTGTATTGTATTCAATTTTTTTTTTAATTCAGGTAAAGGAGTCAGAAAGGGGGTATAGATCAGTGGTAGAGCATTTGACTGCAGATCAAGAGGTCCCCGGTTCAAATCCGAGTGCCCCCTATTGCTTGACCTAATCTGTTATTTGGTGTTGTTATACTAGTTTCCAACAAGCTAAACATTTCTCAGCTGTATTGTATTCAATTTTTTTTTAAAATTCAGGTAAAGGAGTCAGAAAGGGGGTATAGCTCAGTGGTAGAGCATTTGACTGCAGATCAAGAGGTCCCCGGTTCAAATCCGAGTGCCCCCTATTGCTTGACCTAATCTGTTATTTGGTGTTGTTATACTAGTTTCCAACAAAATAAACATTTCTCAGCTGTGTTGTATTCAATTTTTTTAATTCAGGTAAAGGAGTCAGAAAGGGGGTATAGCTCAGTGGTAGAGCATTTGACTGCAGATCAAGAGGTCCCCGGTTCAAATCCGAGTGCCCCCTATTGCTTGACCTAATCTGTTATTTGGTGTTGTTATACTAGTTTCCAACAAGCTAAACATTTCTCAGCTGTATTGTATTCAATTTTTTTTTTAATTCAGGTAAAGTCAGAAAGGGGGTATAGCTCAGTGGTAGAGCATTTGACTGCAGATCAAGAGGTCCCCGGTTCAAATCCGAGTGCCCCCTATTGCTTGACCTAATCTGTTATTTGGTGTTGTTATACTAGTTTCCAACAAGCTAAACATTTCTCAGCTGTGTTGTATTCAACTATGTTTAAATATATATATTTTAAAGTAAGCTTTTGAAAGGGGGTATAGCTCAGTGGTAGAGCATTTGACTGCAGATCAAGAGGTCCCCGGTTCAAATCCGAGTGCCCCCTCTGGCTTGACCTAATCTTTTATTTGGTGTTGCTATACTACTTTCCAACAAGCCAAACATTTCTCAGCAGTTTTTTATTTATTTTTTTTATTTATTTTTTTAGATATAGGTGTCAGAAAGGGGGTGAAGCTCAGTGATAGAGCATTTGACTGCAGATCCAGAGGTCTCTGGTTCAAATCCGAGTGCCCCCTATGTCTTGACCTAATCTGTTATTTGGTGTTGTTATACTACTTTCCAACAAGCCAAATATTTCTCAGCTGTGTTGTATTCATTTTTTTTTATTTTAGATAAAGTAGTCAGAAAGGGGGTATAGCTCAGTGGTAGAGCATTTGACTGCAGATCAAGAGGTCCCCGGTTCAAATCCGAGTGCCCCCTATTGCTTGACCTAATCTGTTATTTGGTGTTGTTATACTAGTTTCCAACAAGCTAAACATTTCTCAGCTGTGTTGTATTCAACTATGTTTAAATATATATTTTTTAAATTAAGCTTTTGAAAGGGGGTATAGCTCAGTGGTAGAGCATTTGACTGCAGATCAAGAGGTCCCCGGTTCAAATCCGAGTGCCCCCTATTGCTTGACCTAACCTGTTATTTGGTGTTGTTATACTAGTTTCCAACAAGCTAAACATTTCTCAGCTGTATTGTATTCAACTATGTTTAAATATATATATTTTCAATTAAGCTTTTGAAAGGGGGTATAGCTCAGTGGTAGAGCATTTGACTGCAGATCAAGAGGTCCCCGGTTCAAATCCGAGCGCCCCCTATTGCTTGACCTAATCTGTTATTTGGTGTTGTTATACTAGTTTCCAACAAGCTAAACATTTCTCAGCTGTGTTGTATTCAATTTTTTTTTAATTCAGGTAAAGGAGTCAGAAAGGGGGTATAGCTCAGTGGTAGAGCATTTGACTGCAGATCAAGAGGTCCCCGGTTCAAATCCGAGTGCCCCCTATTGCTTGACCTAATCTGTTATTTGGTGTTGTTATACTAGTTTCCAACAAGCTAAACATTTCTCAGCTGTTTTGTATTCAATTTTTTTTTAATTCAGGTAAAGTAGTCAGAAAGGGGGTATAGCTCAGTGGTAGAGCATTTGACTGCAGATCAAGAGGTCCCCGGTTCAAATCCGAGTGCCCCCTATTGCTTGACCTAATCTGTTATTTGGTGTTGTTATACTAGTTTCCAACAAGCTAAACATTTCTCAGCTGTATTGTATTCAATTTTTTTTTTAATTCAGGTAAAGGAGTCAGAAAGGGGGTATAGATCAGTGGTAGAGCATTTGACTGCAGATCAAGAGGTCCCCGGTTCAAATCCGAGTGCCCCCTATTGCTTGACCTAATCTGTTATTTGGTGTTGTTATACTAGTTTCCAACAAGCTAAACATTTCTCAGCTGTATTGTATTCAATTTTTTTTTAAAATTCAGGTAAAGGAGTCAGAAAGGGGGTATAGCTCAGTGGTAGAGCATTTGACTGCAGATCAAGAGGTCCCCGGTTCAAATCCGAGTGCCCCCTATTGCTTGACCTAATCTGTTATTTGGTGTTGTTATACTAGTTTCCAACAAAATAAACATTTCTCAGCTGTGTTGTATTCAATTTTTTTAATTCAGGTAAAGGAGTCAGAAAGGGGGTATAGCTCAGTGGTAGAGCATTTGACTGCAGATCAAGAGGTCCCCGGTTCAAATCCGAGTGCCCCCTATTGCTTGACCTAATCTGTTATTTGGTGTTGTTATACTAGTTTCCAACAAGCTAAACATTTCTCAGCTGTATTGTATTCAATTTTTTTTTTAATTCAGGTAAAGTCAGAAAGGGGGTATAGCTCAGTGGTAGAGCATTTGACTGCAGATCAAGAGGTCCCCGGTTCAAATCCGAGTGCCCCCTATTGCTTGACCTAATCTGTTATTTGGTGTTGTTATACTAGTTTCCAACAAGCTAAACATTTCTCAGCTGTGTTGTATTCAACTATGTTTAAATATATATATTTTAAAGTAAGCTTTTGAAAGGGGGTATAGCTCAGTGGTAGAGCATTTGACTGCAGATCAAGAGGTCCCCGGTTCAAATCCGAGTGCCCCCTCTGGCTTGACCTAATCTTTTATTTGGTGTTGCTATACTACTTTCCAACAAGCCAAACATTTCTCAGCAGTTTTTTATTTATTTTTTTTATTTATTTTTTTAGATATAGGTGTCAGAAAGGGGGTGAAGCTCAGTGATAGAGCATTTGACTGCAGATCCAGAGGTCTCTGGTTCAAATCCGAGTGCCCCCTATGTCTTGACCTAATCTGTTATTTGGTGTTGTTATACTACTTTCCAACAAGCCAAATATTTCTCAGCTGTGTTGTATTCATTTTTTTTTATTTTAGATAAAGTAGTCAGAAAGGGGGTATAGCTCAGTGGTAGAGCATTTGACTGCAGATCAAGAGGTCCCCGGTTCAAATCCGAGTGCCCCCTATTGCTTGACCTAATCTGTTATTTGGTGTTGTTATACTAGTTTCCAACAAGCTAAACATTTCTCAGCTGTGTTGTATTCAACTATGTTTAAATATATATTTTTTAAATTAAGCTTTTGAAAGGGGGTATAGCTCAGTGGTAGAGCATTTGACTGCAGATCAAGAGGTCCCCGGTTCAAATCCGAGTGCCCCCTATTGCTTGACCTAACCTGTTATTTGGTGTTGTTATACTAGTTTCCAACAAGCTAAACATTTCTCAGCTGTATTGTATTCAACTATGTTTAAATATATATATTTTCAATTAAGCTTTTGAAAGGGGGTATAGCTCAGTGGTAGAGCATTTGACTGCAGATCAAGAGGTCCCCGGTTCAAATCCGAGCGCCCCCTATTGCTTGACCTAATCTGTTATTTGGTGTTGTTATACTAGTTTCCAACAAGCTAAACATTTCTCAGCTGTGTTGTATTCAATTTTTTTTTAATTCAGGTAAAGTAGTCAGAAAGGGGGTATAGCTCAGTGGTAGAGCATTTGACTGCAGATCAAGAGGTCCCCGGTTCAAATCCGAGTGCCCCCTATTGCTTGACCTAATCTGTTATTTGGTGTTGTTATACTAGTTTCCAACAAGCTAAACATTTCTCAGCTGTATTGTATTCAATTTTTTTTTTAATTCAGGTAAAGGTGTTAGAAAGGGGGTATAGCTCAGTGGTAGAGCATTTGACTGCAGATCAAGAGGTCCACGGTTCAAATCCGAGTGCCCCCTATTGCTTGACCTAATCTGTTATTTGGTGTTGTTATACTAGTTTCCAACAAGCTAAACATTTCTCAGCTGTATTGTATTCAATTTTTTTAATTCAGGTAAAGGAGTCAGAAAGGGGGTATAGCTCAGTGGTAGAGCATTTGACTGCAGATCAAGAGGTCCCCGGTTCAAATCCGAGTGCCCCCTATTGCTTGACCTAATCTGTTATTTGGTGTTGTTATACTAGTTTCCAACAAGCTAAACATTTCTCAGCTGTATTGTATTCAAATTTTTTTTTAATTCAGGTAAAGTCAGAAAGGGGGTATAGCTCAGTGGTAGAGCATTTGACTGCAGATCAAGAGGTCCCCGGTTCAAATCCGAGTGTACCCTATTGCTTGACCTAATCTGTTATTTGGTGTTGTTATACTAGTTTCCAACAAGCTAAACATTTCTCAGCTGTGTTGTATTCAACTATGTTTAAATATATATATTTTAAAGTAAGCTTTTGAAAGGGGGTATAGCTCAGTGGTAGAGCATTTGACTGCAGATCAAGAGGTCCCCGGTTCAAATCCGAGTGCCCCCTCTGGCTTGACCTAATCTTTTATTTGGTGTTGCTATACTACTTTCCAACAAGCCAAACATTTCTCAGCAGTTTTTTATTTATTTTTTTTATTTATTTTTTTAGATATAGGTGTCAGAAAGGGGGTGAAGCTCAGTGATAGAGCATTTGACTGCAGATCCAGAGGTCTCTGGTTCAAATCCGAGTGCCCCCTATGGCTTGACCTAATCTGTTATTTGGTGTTGTTATACTACTTTCCAACAAGCCAAATATTTCTCAGCTGTGTTGTATTCATTTTTTTTTATTTTAGATAAAGTAGTCAGAAAGGGGGTATAGCTCAGTGGTAGAGCATTTGACTGCAGATCAAGAGGTCTCTGGTTCAAATCCGAGTGCCCCCTATGGCTTGACCTAATCTGTTATTTCGTGTTGTTTTACTACTTTCCAACAAGCCAAATATTTCTCAGCTGTGTTGTATTCATTTTTTTTTATTTTAGATAAAGTAGTCAGAAAGGGGGTATAGCTCAGTGGTAGAGCATTTGACTGCAGATCAAGAGGTCCCCGGTTCAAATCCGAGTGCCCCCTATTGCTTGACCTAATCTGTTATTTGGTGTTGTTATACTAGTTTCCAACAAGCTAAACATTTCTCAGCTGTATTGTATTCAACTATGTTTAAATATATATATTTTAAATTAAGTTTTAGAAAGGGGGTATAGCTCAGTGGTAGAGCATTTGACTGCAGATCAAGAGGTCCCCGGTTCAAATCCGAGTGCCCCCTATTGCTTGACCTAATCTGTTATTTGGTGTTGTTATACTAGTTTCCAACAAGCTAAACATTTCTCAGCTGTGTTGTATTCATTTTTTTTTATTTTAGATAAAGTAGTCAGAAAGGGGGTATAGCTCAGTGGAAGAGCATTTGACTGCAGATCAAGAGGTCCCCGGTTCAAATCCGAGTGCCCCCTATTGCTTGACCTAATCTTTTATTTGGTGTTGCTATACTACTTTCCAACAAGCCAAACATTTCTCAGCAGTTTTTTATTTATTTATTTTATTTATTTTTTTAGATATAGGTGTCAGAAAGGGGGTGAAGCTCAGTGATAGAGCATTTGACTGCAGATCCAGAGGTCTCTGGTTCAAATCCGAGTGCCCCCTATGGCTTGACCTAATCTGTTATTTGGTGTTGTTATACTACTTTCCAACAAGCCAAATATTTCTCAGCTGTGTTGTATTCATTTTTTTTTATTTTAGATAAAGTAGTCAGAAAGGGGGTATAGCTCAGTGGTAGAGCATTTGACTGCAGATCAAGAGGTCTCTGGTTCAAATCCGAGTGCCCCCTATGGCTTGACCTAATCTGTTATTTGGTGTTGTTATACTACTTTCCAACAAGCCAAATATTTCTCAGCTGTGTTGTATTCATTTTTTTTTATTTTAGATAAAGTAGTCAGAAAGGGGGTATAGCTCAGTGGTAGAGCATTTGACTGCAGATCAAGAGGTCCCCGGTTCAAATCCGAGTGCCCCCTATTGCTTGACCTAATCTGTTATTTGGTGTTGTTATACTAGTTTCCAACAAGCTAAACATTTCTCAGCTGTATTGTATTCAACTATGTTTAAATATATATATTTTAAATTAAGCTTTTGAAAGGGGGTATAGCTCAGTGGTAGAGCATTTGACTGCAGATCAAGAGGTCCCCGGTTCAAATCCGAGTGCCCCCTATTGCTTGACCTAATCTGTTATTTGGTGTTGTTATACTAGTTTCCAACAAGCTAAACATTTCTCAGCTGTATTGTATTCAATTTTTTTTTTAATTCAGGTAAAGGAGTCAGAAAGGGGGTATAGATCAGTGGTAGAGCATTTGACTGCAGATCAAGAGGTCCCCGGTTCAAATCCGAGTGCCCCCTATTGCTTGACCTAATCTGTTATTTGGTGTTGTTATACTAGTTTCCAACAAGTTAAACATTTCTCAGCTGTATTGTATTCAATTTTTTTTTAAAATTCAGGTAAAGGAGTCAGAAAGGGGGTATAGCTCAGTGGTAGAGCATTTGACTGCAGATCAAGAGGTCCCCGGTTCAAATCCGAGTGCCCCCTATTGCTTGACCTAATCTGTTATTTGGTGTTGTTATACTAGTTTCCAACAAAATAAACATTTCTCAGCTGTGTTGTATTCAATTTTTTTAATTCAGGTAAAGGAGTCAGAAAGGGGGTATAGCTCAGTGGTAGAGCATTTGACTGCAGATCATGAGGTCCCCGGTTCAAATCCGAGTGCCCCCTATTGCTTGACCTAATCTGTTATTTGGTGTTGTTATACTAGTTTCCAACAAGCTAAACATTTCTCAGCTGTATTGTATTCAATTTTTTTTTTAATTCAGGTAAAGTCAGAAAGGGGGTATAGCTCAGTGGTAGAGCATTTGACTGCAGATCAAGAGGTCCCCGGTTCAAATCCGAGTGCCCCCTATTGCTTGACCTAATCTGTTATTTGGTGTTGTTATACTAGTTTCCAACAAGCTAAACATTTCTCAGCTGTGTTGTATTCAACTATGTTTAAATATATATATTTTAAAGTAAGCTTTTGAAAGGGGGTATAGCTCAGTGGTAGAGCATTTGACTGCAGATCAAGAGGTCCCCGGTTCAAATCCGAGTGCCCCCTCTGGCTTGACCTAATCTTTTATTTGGTGTTGCTATACTACTTTCCAACAAGCCAAACATTTCTCAGCAGTTTTTTATTTATTTTTTTTATTTATTTTTTTAGATATAGGTGTCAGAAAGGGGGTGAAGCTCAGTGATAGAGCATTTGACTGCAGATCCAGAGGTCTCTGGTTCAAATCCGAGTGCCCCCTATGTCTTGACCTAATCTGTTATTTGGTGTTGTTATACTACTTTCCAACAAGCCAAATATTTCTCAGCTGTGTTGTATTCATTTTTTTTTATTTTAGATAAAGTAGTCAGAAAGGGGGTATAGCTCAGTGGTAGAGCATTTGACTGCAGATCAAGAGGTCCCCGGTTCAAATCCGAGTGCCCCCTATTGCTTGACCTAATCTGTTATTTGGTGTTGTTATACTAGTTTCCAACAAGCTAAACATTTCTCAGCTGTGTTGTATTCAACTATGTTTAAATATATATTTTTTAAATTAAGCTTTTGAAAGGGGGTATAGCTCAGTGGTAGAGCATTTGACTGCAGATCAAGAGGTCCCCGGTTCAAATCCGAGTGCCCCCTATTGCTTGACCTAACCTGTTATTTGGTGTTGTTATACTAGTTTCCAACAAGCTAAACATTTCTCAGCTGTATTGTATTCAACTATGTTTAAATATATATATTTTCAATTAAGCTTTTGAAAGGGGGTATAGCTCAGTGGTAGAGCATTTGACTGCAGATCAAGAGGTCCCCGGTTCAAATCCGAGCGCCCCCTATTGCTTGACCTAATCTGTTATTTGGTGTTGTTATACTAGTTTCCAACAAGCTAAACATTTCTCAGCTGTGTTGTATTCAATTTTTTTTTAATTCAGGTAAAGTAGTCAGAAAGGGGGTATAGCTCAGTGGTAGAGCATTTGACTGCAGATCAAGAGGTCCCCGGTTCAAATCCGAGTGCCCCCTATTGCTTGACCTAATCTGTTATTTGGTGTTGTTATACTAGTTTCCAACAAGCTAAACATTTCTCAGCTGTATTGTATTCAATTTTTTTTTTAATTCAGGTAAAGGTGTTAGAAAGGGGGTATAGCTCAGTGGTAGAGCATTTGACTGCAGATCAAGAGGTCCACGGTTCAAATCCGAGTGCCCCCTATTGCTTGACCTAATCTGTTATTTGGTGTTGTTATACTAGTTTCCAACAAGCTAAACATTTCTCAGCTGTATTGTATTCAATTTTTTTAATTCAGGTAAAGGAGTCAGAAAGGGGGTATAGCTCAGTGGTAGAGCATTTGACTGCAGATCAAGAGGTCCCCGGTTCAAATCCGAGTGCCCCCTATTGCTTGACCTAATCTGTTATTTGGTGTTGTTATACTAGTTTCCAACAAGCTAAACATTTCTCAGCTGTATTGTATTCAAATTTTTTTTTAATTCAGGTAAAGTCAGAAAGGGGGTATAGCTCAGTGGTAGAGCATTTGACTGCAGATCAAGAGGTCCCCGGTTCAAATCCGAGTGTACCCTATTGCTTGACCTAATCTGTTATTTGGTGTTGTTATACTAGTTTCCAACAAGCTAAACATTTCTCAGCTGTGTTGTATTCAACTATGTTTAAATATATATATTTTAAAGTAAGCTTTTGAAAGGGGGTATAGCTCAGTGGTAGAGCATTTGACTGCAGATCAAGAGGTCCCCGGTTCAAATCCGAGTGCCCCCTCTGGCTTGACCTAATCTTTTATTTGGTGTTGCTATACTACTTTCCAACAAGCCAAACATTTCTCAGCAGTTTTTTATTTATTTTTTTTATTTATTTTTTTAGATATAGGTGTCAGAAAGGGGGTGAAGCTCAGTGATAGAGCATTTGAATGCAGATCCAGAGGTCTCTGGTTCAAATCCGAGTGCCCCCTATGGCTTGACCTAATCTGTTATTTGGTGTTGTTATACTACTTTCCAACAAGCCAAATATTTCTCAGCTGTGTTGTATTCATTTTTTTTTATTTTAGATAAAGTAGTCAGAAAGGGGGTATAGCTCAGTGGTAGAGCATTTGACTGCAGATCAAGAGGTCTCTGGTTCAAATCCGAGTGCCCCCTATGGCTTGACCTAATCTGTTATTTCGTGTTGTTATACTACTTTCCAACAAGCCAAATATTTCTCAGCTGTGTTGTATTCATTTTTTTTTATTTTAGATAAAGTAGTCAGAAAGGGGGTATAGCTCAGTGGTAGAGCATTTGACTGCAGATCAAGAGGTCCCCGGTTCAAATCCGAGTGCCCCCTATTGCTTGACCTAATCTGTTATTTGGTGTTGTTATACTAGTTTCCAACAAGCTAAACATTTCTCAGCTGTATTGTATTCAACTATGTTTAAATATATATATTTTAAATTAAGTTTTAGAAAGGGGGTATAGCTCAGTGGTAGAGCATTTGACTGCAGATCAAGAGGTCCCCGGTTCAAATCCGAGTGCCCCCTATTGCTTGACCTAATCTGTTATTTGGTGTTGTTATACTAGTTTCCAACAAGCTAAACATTTCTCAGCTGTGTTGTATTCATTTTTTTTTATTTTAGATAAAGTAGTCAGAAAGGGGGTATAGCTCAGTGGAAGAGCATTTGACTGCAGATCAAGAGGTCCCCGGTTCAAATCCGAGTGCCCCCTATTGCTTGACCTAATCTTTTATTTGGTGTTGCTATACTACTTTCCAACAAGCCAAACATTTCTCAGCAGTTTTTTATTTATTTATTTTATTTATTTTTTTAGATATAGGTGTCAGAAAGGGGGTGAAGCTCAGTGATAGAGCATTTGACTGCAGATCCAGAGGTCTCTGGTTCAAATCCGAGTGCCCCCTATGGCTTGACCTAATCTGTTATTTGGTGTTGTTATACTACTTTCCAACAAGCCAAATATTTCTCAGCTGTGTTGTATTCATTTTTTTTTATTTTAGATAAAGTAGTCAGAAAGGGGGTATAGCTCAGTGGTAGAGCATTTGACTGCAGATCAAGAGGTCTCTGGTTCAAATCCGAGTGCCCCCTATGGCTTGACCTAATCTGTTATTTGGTGTTGTTATACTACTTTCCAACAAGCCAAATATTTCTCAGCTGTGTTGTATTCATTTTTTTTTATTTTAGATAAAGTAGTCAGAAAGGGGGTATAGCTCAGTGGTAGAGCATTTGACTGCAGATCAAGAGGTCCCCGGTTCAAATCCGAGTGCCCCCTATTGCTTGACCTAATCTGTTATTTGGTGTTGTTATACTAGTTTCCAACAAGCTAAACATTTCTCAGCTGTATTGTATTCAACTATGTTTAAATATATATATTTTAAATTAAGCTTTTGAAAGGGGGTATAGCTCAGTGGTAGAGCATTTGACTGCAGATCAAGAGGTCCCCGGTTCAAATCCGAGTGCCCCCTATTGCTTGACCTAATCTGTTATTTGGTGTTGTTATACTAGTTTCCAACAAGCTAAACATTTCTCAGCTGTGTTGTATTCATTTTTTTTTATTTTAGATAAAGTAGTCAGAAAGGGGGTATAGCTCAGTGGAAGAGCATTTGACTGCAGATCAAGAGGTCCCCGGTTCAAATCCGAGTGCCCCCTATTGCTTGACCTAATCTGTTATTTGATGTTGTTATACTAGTTTCCAACAAGCTAAACATTTCTCAGCTGTGTTGTATTCAATTTTTTTTAAATTCATGTAAAGTAGTCTGAAAGGGGGTATAGCTCAGTGGTAGAGCATTTGACTGCAGATCAAGAGGTCCCCGGTTCAAATCCGAGTGCCCCCTATTGCTTGACCTAATCTGTTATTTGATGTTGTTATACTAGTTTCCAACAAGCTTAACATTTCTCAGCTGTGTTGTATTCAATTTTTTTTAATTCAGGTAAAGGAGTCAGAAAGGGGGTATAGCTCAGTGGTAGAGCATTTGACTGCAGATCAAGAGGTCCCCGGTTCAAATCCGAGTGCCCCCTATTGCTTGACCTAATCTGTTATTTGGTGTTGTTATACTAGTTTCCAACAAGCTAAACATTTTTCAGCTGTATTGTATTCAATTTTTGTTTTAATTCAGGTAAAGGTGTTAGAAAGGGGGTATAGCTCAGTGGTAGAGCATTTGACTGCAGATCAAGAGGTCCACGGTTCAAATCCGAGTGCCCCCTATTGCTTGACCTAATCTGTTATTTGGTGTTGTTATACTAGTTTCCAACAAGCTAAACATTTCTCAGCTGTATTGTATTCATTTTTTTTTTAATTCAGGTAAAGGAGTCAGAAAGGGGGTATAGCTCAGTGGTAGAGAATTTGACTGCAGATCAAGAGGTCTCTGATTCAAATCCGAGTACCCTCTTTGGTATGACCAAATCTGTTCTTTTGTATGGTTATACTAGATTCCAACAAGCCAAACATTTCTAATATGTGTAGTATTCAACTATGTTTAAATATATATTTTTTAAATTAAGTTTTCGAAAGGGGGTATAGCTCAGTGGTAAAGCATTTTACTGCAGATCAAGAAGTCCCCGGTTCAAATCCGAATGTCCCCTATGACTTAAACTAATCTGTTATTTGGTGTTGTTATACTACTTTACAACAAGCCAAACATTTCTCTGCAGTTTTTTATTTATTTTTTTAGATAAAGGTGTCAGAAAGGGGGTGAAGCTCAGTGGTAGAGCATTTGACTGCAGATCAAGAGGTCTCCGTTTCAAATCCGAGTGCCCCCTATGGCTTGACCTAATCTGTTATTTGGTGTTGTTACACTACTTTCCAACAAGCTAAATATTTCACAGCTGTGTTGTATTCATTTTTTTTATTTTAGATAAAATAGTCAGAAAGGGGGTATAGCTCAGTGGTAGAGCATTTGACTGCAGATCAAGAGGTCCCCAGTTCAAATCCGAGTGCCCCCTATTGCTTGACCTAATCTGTTATTTGGTGTTGTTATACTAGTTTCCAACAAGCTAAACATTTCTCAGCTGTGTTGTATTCAATTTTTTTTTTAATTCAGGTAAAGTAGTCAGAAAGGGGGTATAGCTCAGTGGTAGAGCATTTGACTGCAGATCAAGAGGTCCCCGGTTCAAATCCGAGTGCCCTCTATTGCTTGACCTAATCTGTTATTTGATGTTGTTATACTAGTTTCTAGGGATGCACGATATATCGGCAACATATCGTTATCGGCCGATAAATGATTATTTTTGATGTTATCGTTATCGGTCCAATAAGAAAATTTGACCGATATAGTCAAGCCGATAGATAATGTATTATTTCCTTCAGCTGAGACGGACGCGCTGTCCACCATGATGGGTTTGAATTGCTCTAAATATGTTTGGAATCACTTCGAAAAGGAAAATACAGTTATGTGCAACATGTGCAGCGCAAGTCTTCTATAATCTACATAAAATGATAATGAGAATAGAATAGGCTGTAAAAGAGCGTTGTGTTTCAGCGCGTTTGTTGAGGGAAGAGCGCGCCCACGGAGTTACACCTTCATGACGAGCACAGTCAAGTTCGCTTGTGCATTCACAGCCTTTTGTGCCATTGTAAGTTGTAATATTATATTTATTATTATTCTGTGTATGTAATATCATATGGGATGCGTTTGGTTGAGTTAATTAACGATGCAGTAAAGCACTTCATTGTACCGGTCTTTAGCTTCAGCGCGCGCCCACGGAGTGACACCTTCATGACGAGCACAGTCAAGTTTGCTTGTGCATTCACAGCCTTTTGTGCCATTGTAAGTTGTAATATTATATGTATTATTTTGTGTATATAATCCCATATAGGATGCGTTTGGTTGAGTTAATTAACGATGCAGTAAAGCACTTCATTGTACCGGCGCGCGCATTTTCAACAGAAATGCACAGCATTAATAACTACTGGGACTGTCCTATACATAACACTGCAATGAGAATATTTCTGTTATAAAACGTAGTGAATTCTCTGGGTTTAGTTGTTTTTCAGCGCGCTGTTGTGGGAAGCGTCAACAACGCATTCTGACCAGCACAGTCAAGTTCGCTTGTGCATTCGCGTCATTTTAAGCACATGTAAGTCGTAATATTACGTTTTTGTAGTATAAACATCTGATTAAAGTCATATAGGATGTGTTTGGTTAAGTCAATAACCCGCAGTGCTTCACTGTACCGGTGATCATCTTAAGTTTCAGCACGCTCTCAAACAGGGGAAGAGCATCCACAGGAGTTATAACCCTTCACCTATGCGTGATTTTGTGCTAATATAAGTTGTAATATTATATTTATTTTGTATAAATATCTGATTGTTCTCATATATGATGCGTTTAGTTGTTAATTAAACTTCTAAGCGCTTCAGTTTATGGTTGTTCGTTCATTCTCTCCAGCTTCAGCGCGCTCTCAAACAGCAACATTATTCCTAATAGACTAGACTAATATTACAGATGTTTACTATTACTGTAATATTAAACATTTTTTTTTTTCAAAAACACAGAAGCATTATTTTTTTATAATTAGCACTTTTATTGTTCTCGTATCATTTCCATCAACAATATGGTTTGATTAAAACCATTTCTTTATCGTCTGTGCGGAGGTTATTTCATGCACTCGCATTCTGATTCTTTATTATGCAGCCTAAGTAATGCTGTTCAATTACTTGTTTGCATTATTTAGGTATATTATTTTTATTTTTTAGACAATATAATTTTTGGTAACATTTTAGAAATAAGGTCTCATTTTATTAATGCATTAACTATCATGAACAAACAGAGAGCAATAACCTTTGTTTCTTTTAGTAATAAAATGTTTGTGTTTTGTAACAGTCCATTCACAGTTCATACCTAATGTTAAAAGACACAACTTTGGGTCTGAATATGTTGAGATTAACATGAACTAAAATTAATAAATCCTGTTGAAGTATTGTTCATTCATTGTTGGTTAACTAATACTAACAAAAATTAAACCTTATTGTAAAGTGTTAAAAAAAAAATTTGGCCATAGGAGTGTAAAATTAATTTGAAAAGGTAAGGAATCTCACACTGGTTCAAATAGGCTACTGTAGTGTATAGGTTTGATTTATGTTGAAGTGTTTGGGACATGGCTTTTAATGGTGAGCCTTTTGTTTTTGTAATCAGGCTCTCAGAGTTTATTAAAATTTGTATTTAGATTTATCGGCCAATATATCGGTTATCGGCTTTCAAATATTAAGAATTATCGGTTATCGGTATCGGCCAAAATGTTCATATCGGTGCATCCCTACTAGTTTCCAACAAGCTTAACATTTCTCAGCTGTGTTGTATTCAATTTTTTTTAATTCAGGTAAAGGAGTCAGAAAGGGGGTATAGCTCAGTGGTAGAGCATTTGACTGCAGATCAAGAGGTCCCCGGTTCAAATCCGAGTGCCCCCTATTGCTTGACCTAATCTGTTATTTGGTGTTGTTATACTACTTTCCAACAAGCCAAACATTTCTCAGCAGTTTTTTATTTATTTATTTTATTTATTTTTTTAGATATAGGTGTCAGAAAGGGGGTGAAGCTCAGTGATAGAGCATTTGACTGCAGATCAAGAGGTCCCCGGTTCAAATCCGAGTGCCCCCTATTGCTTGACCTAATCTGTTATTTGGTGTTGTTATACTAGTTTCCAACAAGCTAAACATTTCTCAGCTGTATTGTATTCAATTTTTTTTTTAATTCAGGTAAAGGTGTTAGAAAGGGGGTATAGCTCAGTGGTAGAGCATTTGACTGCAGATCAAGAGGTCCACGGTTCAAATCCGAGTGCCCCCTATTGCTTGACCTAATCTGTTATTTGGTGTTGTTATACTAGTTTCCAACAAGCTAAACATTTCTCAGCTGTATTGTATTCAATTTTTTTTAAATTCAGGTAAAGGAGTCAGAAAGGGGGTATAGCTCAGTGGTAGAGCATTTGACTGCAGATCAAGAGGTCCCCGGTTCAAATCCGAGTGCCCCCTATTGCTTGACCTAATCTGTTATTTGGTGTTGTTATACTAGTTTCCAACAAGCTAAACATTTCTCAGCTGTGTTGTATTCAACTATGTTTAAATATATATATTTTAAATTAAGCTTTTGAAAGGGGGTATAGCTCAGTGGTAGAGCATTTGACTGCAGATCAAGAGGTCCCCGGTTCAAATCCGAGTGCCCCCTATTGCTTGACCTAATCTGTTATTTGGTGTTGTTATACTAGTTTCCAACAAGCTAAACATTTCTCAGCTGTGTTGTATTCATTTTTTTTTATTTTAGATAAAGTAGTCAGAAAGGGGGTATAGCTCAGTGGAAGAGCATTTGACTGCAGATCAAGAGGTCCCCGGTTCAAATCCGAGTGCCCCCTATTGCTTGACCTAATCTTTTATTTGGTGTTGCTATACTACTTTCCAACAAGCCAAACATTTCTCAGCAGTTTTTTATTTATTTATTTTATTTATTTTTTTAGATATAGGTGTCAGAAAGGGGGTGAAGCTCAGTGATAGAGCATTTGACTGCAGATCCAGAGGTCTCTGGTTCAAATCCGAGTGCCCCCTATGGCTTGACCTAATCTGTTATTTGGTGTTGTTATACTACTTTCCAACAAGCCAAATATTTCTCAGCTGTGTTGTATTCATTTTTTTTTATTTTAGATAAAGTAGTCAGAAAGGGGGTATAGCTCAGTGGTAGAGCATTTGACTGCAGATCAAGAGGTCTCTGGTTCAAATCCGAGTGCCCCCTATGGCTTGACCTAATCTGTTATTTGGTGTTGTTATACTACTTTCCAACAAGCCAAATATTTCTCAGCTGTGTTGTATTCATTTTTTTTTATTTTAGATAAAGTAGTCAGAAAGGGGGTATAGCTCAGTGGTAGAGCATTTGACTGCAGATCAAGAGGTCCCCGGTTCAAATCCGAGTGCCCCCTATTGCTTGACCTAATCTGTTATTTGGTGTTGTTATACTAGTTTCCAACAAGCTAAACATTTCTCAGCTGTATTGTATTCAACTATGTTTAAATATATATATTTTAAATTAAGCTTTTGAAAGGGGGTATAGCTCAGTGGTAGAGCATTTGACTGCAGATCAAGAGGTCCCCGGTTCAAATCCGAGTGCCCCCTATTGCTTGACCTAATCTGTTATTTGGTGTTGTTATACTAGTTTCCAACAAGCTAAACATTTCTCAGCTGTGTTGTATTCATTTTTTTTTATTTTAGATAAAGTAGTCAGAAAGGGGGTATAGCTCAGTGGAAGAGCATTTGACTGCAGATCAAGAGGTCCCCGGTTCAAATCCGAGTGCCCCCTATTGCTTGACCTAATCTGTTATTTGATGTTGTTATACTAGTTTCCAACAAGCTAAACATTTCTCAGCTGTGTTGTATTCAATTTTTTTTAAATTCATGTAAAGTAGTCTGAAAGGGGGTATAGCTCAGTGGTAGAGCATTTGACTGCAGATCAAGAGGTCCCCGGTTCAAATCCGAGTGCCCCCTATTGCTTGACCTAATCTGTTATTTGATGTTGTTATACTAGTTTCCAACAAGCTTAACATTTCTCAGCTGTGTTGTATTCAATTTTTTTTAATTCAGGTAAAGGAGTCAGAAAGGGGGTATAGCTCAGTGGTAGAGCATTTGACTGCAGATCAAGAGGTCCCCGGTTCAAATCCGAGTGCCCCCTATTGCTTGACCTAATCTGTTATTTGGTGTTGTTATACTAGTTTCCAACAAGCTAAACATTTTTCAGCTGTATTGTATTCAATTTTTGTTTTAATTCAGGTAAAGGTGTTAGAAAGGGGGTATAGCTCAGTGGTAGAGCATTTGACTGCAGATCAAGAGGTCCACGGTTCAAATCCGAGTGCCCCCTATTGCTTGACCTAATCTGTTATTTGGTGTTGTTATACTAGTTTCCAACAAGCTAAACATTTCTCAGCTGTATTGTATTCATTTTTTTTTTAATTCAGGTAAAGGAGTCAGAAAGGGGGTATAGCTCAGTGGTAGAGAATTTGACTGCAGATCAAGAGGTCTCTGATTCAAATCCGAGTACCCTCTTTGGTATGACCAAATCTGTTCTTTTGTATGGTTATACTAGATTCCAACAAGCCAAACATTTCTAATATGTGTAGTATTCAACTATGTTTAAATATATATTTTTTAAATTAAGTTTTCGAAAGGGGGTATAGCTCAGTGGTAAAGCATTTTACTGCAGATCAAGAAGTCCCCGGTTCAAATCCGAATGTCCCCTATGACTTAAACTAATCTGTTATTTGGTGTTGTTATACTACTTTACAACAAGCCAAACATTTCTCTGCAGTTTTTTATTTATTTTTTTAGATAAAGGTGTCAGAAAGGGGGTGAAGCTCAGTGGTAGAGCATTTGACTGCAGATCAAGAGGTCTCCGTTTCAAATCCGAGTGCCCCCTATGGCTTGACCTAATCTGTTATTTGGTGTTGTTACACTACTTTCCAACAAGCTAAATATTTCACAGCTGTGTTGTATTCATTTTTTTTATTTTAGATAAAATAGTCAGAAAGGGGGTATAGCTCAGTGGTAGAGCATTTGACTGCAGATCAAGAGGTCCCCAGTTCAAATCCGAGTGCCCCCTATTGCTTGACCTAATCTGTTATTTGGTGTTGTTATACTAGTTTCCAACAAGCTAAACATTTCTCAGCTGTGTTGTATTCAATTTTTTTTTTAATTCAGGTAAAGTAGTCAGAAAGGGGGTATAGCTCAGTGGTAGAGCATTTGACTGCAGATCAAGAGGTCCCCGGTTCAAATCCGAGTGCCCTCTATTGCTTGACCTAATCTGTTATTTGATGTTGTTATACTAGTTTCTAGGGATGCACGATATATCGGCAACATATCGTTATCGGCCGATAAATGATTATTTTTGATGTTATCGTTATCGGTCCAATAAGAAAATTTGACCGATATAGTCAAGCCGATAGATAATGTATTATTTCCTTCAGCTGAGACGGACGCGCTGTCCACCATGATGGGTTTGAATTGCTCTAAATATGTTTGGAATCACTTCGAAAAGGAAAATACAGTTATGTGCAACATGTGCAGCGCAAGTCTTCTATAATCTACATAAAATGATAATGAGAATAGAATAGGCTGTAAAAGAGCGTTGTGTTTCAGCGCGTTTGTTGAGGGAAGAGCGCGCCCACGGAGTTACACCTTCATGACGAGCACAGTCAAGTTCGCTTGTGCATTCACAGCCTTTTGTGCCATTGTAAGTTGTAATATTATATTTATTATTATTCTGTGTATGTAATATCATATGGGATGCGTTTGGTTGAGTTAATTAACGATGCAGTAAAGCACTTCATTGTACCGGTCTTTAGCTTCAGCGCGCGCCCACGGAGTGACACCTTCATGACGAGCACAGTCAAGTTTGCTTGTGCATTCACAGCCTTTTGTGCCATTGTAAGTTGTA
This sequence comes from Gobio gobio, assembly GCF_949357685.1. Classification (NCBI taxonomy): domain Eukaryota; kingdom Metazoa; phylum Chordata; class Actinopteri; order Cypriniformes; family Gobionidae; genus Gobio; species Gobio gobio. The sequence continues at coordinate 11,818,198 of NC_137112.1, read as the reverse complement.
ATATTATATGTATTATTTTGTGTATATAATCCCATATAGGATGCGTTTGGTTGAGTTAATTAACGATGCAGTAAAGCACTTCATTGTACCGGCGCGCGCATTTTCAACAGAAATGCACAGCATTAATAACTACTGGGACTGTCCTATACATAACACTGCAATGAGAATATTTCTGTTATAAAACGTAGTGAATTCTCTGGGTTTAGTTGTTTTTCAGCGCGCTGTTGTGGGAAGCGTCAACAACGCATTCTGACCAGCACAGTCAAGTTCGCTTGTGCATTCGCGTCATTTTAAGCACATGTAAGTCGTAATATTACGTTTTTGTAGTATAAACATCTGATTAAAGTCATATAGGATGTGTTTGGTTAAGTCAATAACCCGCAGTGCTTCACTGTACCGGTGATCATCTTAAGTTTCAGCACGCTCTCAAACAGGGGAAGAGCATCCACAGGAGTTATAACCCTTCACCTATGCGTGATTTTGTGCTAATATAAGTTGTAATATTATATTTATTTTGTATAAATATCTGATTGTTCTCATATATGATGCGTTTAGTTGTTAATTAAACTTCTAAGCGCTTCAGTTTATGGTTGTTCGTTCATTCTCTCCAGCTTCAGCGCGCTCTCAAACAGCAACATTATTCCTAATAGACTAGACTAATATTACAGATGTTTACTATTACTGTAATATTAAACATTTTTTTTTTTCAAAAACACAGAAGCATTATTTTTTTATAATTAGCACTTTTATTGTTCTCGTATCATTTCCATCAACAATATGGTTTGATTAAAACCATTTCTTTATCGTCTGTGCGGAGGTTATTTCATGCACTCGCATTCTGATTCTTTATTATGCAGCCTAAGTAATGCTGTTCAATTACTTGTTTGCATTATTTAGGTATATTATTTTTATTTTTTAGACAATATAATTTTTGGTAACATTTTAGAAATAAGGTCTCATTTTATTAATGCATTAACTATCATGAACAAACAGAGAGCAATAACCTTTGTTTCTTTTAGTAATAAAATGTTTGTGTTTTGTAACAGTCCATTCACAGTTCATACCTAATGTTAAAAGACACAACTTTGGGTCTGAATATGTTGAGATTAACATGAACTAAAATTAATAAATCCTGTTGAAGTATTGTTCATTCATTGTTGGTTAACTAATACTAACAAAAATTAAACCTTATTGTAAAGTGTTAAAAAAAAAATTTGGCCATAGGAGTGTAAAATTAATTTGAAAAGGTAAGGAATCTCACACTGGTTCAAATAGGCTACTGTAGTGTATAGGTTTGATTTATGTTGAAGTGTTTGGGACATGGCTTTTAATGGTGAGCCTTTTGTTTTTGTAATCAGGCTCTCAGAGTTTATTAAAATTTGTATTTAGATTTATCGGCCAATATATCGGTTATCGGCTTTCAAATATTAAGAATTATCGGTTATCGGTATCGGCCAAAATGTTCATATCGGTGCATCCCTACTAGTTTCCAACAAGCTTAACATTTCTCAGCTGTGTTGTATTCAATTTTTTTTAATTCAGGTAAAGGAGTCAGAAAGGGGGTATAGCTCAGTGGTAGAGCATTTGACTGCAGATCAAGAGGTCCCCGGTTCAAATCCGAGTGCCCCCTATTGCTTGACCTAATCTGTTATTTGGTGTTGTTATACTACTTTCCAACAAGCCAAACATTTCTCAGCAGTTTTTTATTTATTTATTTTATTTATTTTTTTAGATATAGGTGTCAGAAAGGGGGTGAAGCTCAGTGATAGAGCATTTGACTGCAGATCAAGAGGTCCCCGGTTCAAATCCGAGTGCCCCCTATTGCTTGACCTAATCTGTTATTTGGTGTTGTTATACTAGTTTCCAACAAGCTAAACATTTCTCAGCTGTATTGTATTCAATTTTTTTTTTAATTCAGGTAAAGGTGTTAGAAAGGGGGTATAGCTCAGTGGTAGAGCATTTGACTGCAGATCAAGAGGTCCACGGTTCAAATCCGAGTGCCCCCTATTGCTTGACCTAATCTGTTATTTGGTGTTGTTATACTAGTTTCCAACAAGCTAAACATTTCTCAGCTGTATTGTATTCAATTTTTTTTAAATTCAGGTAAAGGAGTCAGAAAGGGGGTATAGCTCAGTGGTAGAGCATTTGACTGCAGATCAAGAGGTCCCCGGTTCAAATCCGAGTGCCCCCTATTGCTTGACCTAATCTGTTATTTGGTGTTGTTATACTAGTTTCCAACAAGCTAAACATTTCTCAGCTGTGTTGTATTCAACTATGTTTAAATATATATATTTTAAATTAAGCTTTTGAAAGGGGGTATAGCTCAGTGGTAGAGCATTTGACTGCAGATCAAGAGGTCCCCGGTTCAAATCCGAGTGCCCCCTATTGCTTGACCTAATCTGTTATTTGGTGTTGTTATACTAGTTTCCAACAAGCTAAACATTTCTCAGCTGTGTTGTATTCATTTTTTTTTATTTTAGATAAAGTAGTCAGAAAGGGGGTATAGCTCAGTGGAAGAGCATTTGACTGCAGATCAAGAGGTCCCCGGTTCAAATCCGAGTGCCCCCTATTGCTTGACCTAATCTTTTATTTGGTGTTGCTATACTACTTTCCAACAAGCCAAACATTTCTCAGCAGTTTTTTATTTATTTATTTTATTTATTTTTTTAGATATAGGTGTCAGAAAGGGGGTGAAGCTCAGTGATAGAGCATTTGACTGCAGATCCAGAGGTCTCTGGTTCAAATCCGAGTGCCCCCTATGGCTTGACCTAATCTGTTATTTGGTGTTGTTATACTACTTTACAACAAGCCAAACATTTCTCTGCAGTTTTTTATTTATTTTTTTAGATAAAGGTGTCAGAAAGGGGGTGAAGCTCAGTGGTAGAGCATTTGACTGCAGATCAAGAGGTCTCCGTTTCAAATCCGAGTGCCCCCTATGGCTTGACCTAATCTGTTATTTGGTGTTGTTACACTACTTTCCAACAAGCTAAATATTTCACAGCTGTGTTGTATTCATTTTTTTTATTTTAGATAAAATAGTCAGAAAGGGGGTATAGCTCAGTGGTAGAGCATTTGACTGCAGATCAAGAGGTCCCCAGTTCAAATCCGAGTGCCCCCTATTGCTTGACCTAATCTGTTATTTGGTGTTGTTATACTAGTTTCCAACAAGCTAAACATTTCTCAGCTGTGTTGTATTCAATTTTTTTTTTAATTCAGGTAAAGTAGTCAGAAAGGGGGTATAGCTCAGTGGTAGAGCATTTGACTGCAGATCAAGAGGTCCCCGGTTCAAATCCGAGTGCCCTCTATTGCTTGACCTAATCTGTTATTTGATGTTGTTATACTAGTTTCTAGGGATGCACGATATATCGGCAACATATCGTTATCGGCCGATAAATGATTATTTTTGATGTTATCGTTATCGGTCCAATAAGAAAATTTGACCGATATAGTCAAGCCGATAGATAATGTATTATTTCCTTCAGCTGAGACGGACGCGCTGTCCACCATGATGGGTTTGAATTGCTCTAAATATGTTTGGAATCACTTCGAAAAGGAAAATACAGTTATGTGCAACATGTGCAGCGCAAGTCTTCTATAATCTACATAAAATGATAATGAGAATAGAATAGGCTGTAAAAGAGCGTTGTGTTTCAGCGCGTTTGTTGAGGGAAGAGCGCGCCCACGGAGTTACACCTTCATGACGAGCACAGTCAAGTTCGCTTGTGCATTCACAGCCTTTTGTGCCATTGTAAGTTGTAATATTATATTTATTATTATTCTGTGTATGTAATATCATATGGGATGCGTTTGGTTGAGTTAATTAACGATGCAGTAAAGCACTTCATTGTACCGGTCTTTAGCTTCAGCGCGCGCCCACGGAGTGACACCTTCATGACGAGCACAGTCAAGTTTGCTTGTGCATTCACAGCCTTTTGTGCCATTGTAAGTTGTAATATTATATGTATTATTTTGTGTATATAATCCCATATAGGATGCGTTTGGTTGAGTTAATTAACGATGCAGTAAAGCACTTCATTGTACCGGCGCGCGCATTTTCAACAGAAATGCACAGCATTAATAACTACTGGGACTGTCCTATACATAACACTGCAATGAGAATATTTCTGTTATAAAACGTAGTGAATTCTCTGGGTTTAGTTGTTTTTCAGCGCGCTGTTGTGGGAAGCGTCAACAACGCATTCTGACCAGCACAGTCAAGTTCGCTTGTGCATTCGCGTCATTTTAAGCACATGTAAGTCGTAATATTACGTTTTTGTAGTATAAACATCTGATTAAAGTCATATAGGATGTGTTTGGTTAAGTCAATAACCCGCAGTGCTTCACTGTACCGGTGATCATCTTAAGTTTCAGCACGCTCTCAAACAGGGGAAGAGCATCCACAGGAGTTATAACCCTTCACCTATGCGTGATTTTGTGCTAATATAAGTTGTAATATTATATTTATTTTGTATAAATATCTGATTGTTCTCATATATGATGCGTTTAGTTGTTAATTAAACTTCTAAGCGCTTCAGTTTATGGTTGTTCGTTCATTCTCTCCAGCTTCAGCGCGCTCTCAAACAGCAACATTATTCCTAATAGACTAGACTAATATTACAGATGTTTACTATTACTGTAATATTAAACATTTTTTTTTTTCAAAAACACAGAAGCATTATTTTTTTATAATTAGCACTTTTATTGTTCTCGTATCATTTCCATCAACAATATGGTTTGATTAAAACCATTTCTTTATCGTCTGTGCGGAGGTTATTTCATGCACTCGCATTCTGATTCTTTATTATGCAGCCTAAGTAATGCTGTTCAATTACTTGTTTGCATTATTTAGGTATATTATTTTTATTTTTTAGACAATATAATTTTTGGTAACATTTTAGAAATAAGGTCTCATTTTATTAATGCATTAACTATCATGAACAAACAGAGAGCAATAACCTTTGTTTCTTTTAGTAATAAAATGTTTGTGTTTTGTAACAGTCCATTCACAGTTCATACCTAATGTTAAAAGACACAACTTTGGGTCTGAATATGTTGAGATTAACATGAACTAAAATTAATAAATCCTGTTGAAGTATTGTTCATTCATTGTTGGTTAACTAATACTAACAAAAATTAAACCTTATTGTAAAGTGTTAAAAAAAAAATTTGGCCATAGGAGTGTAAAATTAATTTGAAAAGGTAAGGAATCTCACACTGGTTCAAATAGGCTACTGTAGTGTATAGGTTTGATTTATGTTGAAGTGTTTGGGACATGGCTTTTAATGGTGAGCCTTTTGTTTTTGTAATCAGGCTCTCAGAGTTTATTAAAATTTGTATTTAGATTTATCGGCCAATATATCGGTTATCGGCTTTCAAATATTAAGAATTATCGGTTATCGGTATCGGCCAAAATGTTCATATCGGTGCATCCCTACTAGTTTCCAACAAGCTTAACATTTCTCAGCTGTGTTGTATTCAATTTTTTTTAATTCAGGTAAAGGAGTCAGAAAGGGGGTATAGCTCAGTGGTAGAGCATTTGACTGCAGATCAAGAGGTCCCCGGTTCAAATCCGAGTGCCCCCTATTGCTTGACCTAATCTGTTATTTGGTGTTGTTATACTACTTTCCAACAAGCCAAACATTTCTCAGCAGTTTTTTATTTATTTATTTTATTTATTTTTTTAGATATAGGTGTCAGAAAGGGGGTGAAGCTCAGTGATAGAGCATTTGACTGCAGATCAAGAGGTCCCCGGTTCAAATCCGAGTGCCCCCTATTGCTTGACCTAATCTGTTATTTGGTGTTGTTATACTAGTTTCCAACAAGCTAAACATTTCTCAGCTGTATTGTATTCAATTTTTTTTTTAATTCAGGTAAAGGTGTTAGAAAGGGGGTATAGCTCAGTGGTAGAGCATTTGACTGCAGATCAAGAGGTCCACGGTTCAAATCCGAGTGCCCCCTATTGCTTGACCTAATCTGTTATTTGGTGTTGTTATACTAGTTTCCAACAAGCTAAACATTTCTCAGCTGTATTGTATTCAATTTTTTTTAAATTCAGGTAAAGGAGTCAGAAAGGGGGTATAGCTCAGTGGTAGAGCATTTGACTGCAGATCAAGAGGTCCCCGGTTCAAATCCGAGTGCCCCCTATTGCTTGACCTAATCTGTTATTTGGTGTTGTTATACTAGTTTCCAACAAGCTAAACATTTCTCAGCTGTGTTGTATTCAACTATGTTTAAATATATATATTTTAAATTAAGCTTTTGAAAGGGGGTATAGCTCAGTGGTAGAGCATTTGACTGCAGATCAAGAGGTCCCCGGTTCAAATCCGAGTGCCCCCTATTGCTTGACCTAATCTGTTATTTGGTGTTGTTATACTAGTTTCCAACAAGCTAAACATTTCTCAGCTGTGTTGTATTCATTTTTTTTTATTTTAGATAAAGTAGTCAGAAAGGGGGTATAGCTCAGTGGAAGAGCATTTGACTGCAGATCAAGAGGTCCCCGGTTCAAATCCGAGTGCCCCCTATTGCTTGACCTAATCTTTTATTTGGTGTTGCTATACTACTTTCCAACAAGCCAAACATTTCTCAGCAGTTTTTTATTTATTTATTTTATTTATTTTTTTAGATATAGGTGTCAGAAAGGGGGTGAAGCTCAGTGATAGAGCATTTGACTGCAGATCCAGAGGTCTCTGGTTCAAATCCGAGTGCCCCCTATGGCTTGACCTAATCTGTTATTTGGTGTTGTTATACTACTTTCCAACAAGCCAAATATTTCTCAGCTGTGTTGTATTCATTTTTTTTTATTTTAGATAAAGTAGTCAGAAAGGGGGTATAGCTCAGTGGTAGAGCATTTGACTGCAGATCAAGAGGTCTCTGGTTCAAATCCGAGTGCCCCCTATGGCTTGACCTAATCTGTTATTTGGTGTTGTTATACTACTTTCCAACAAGCCAAATATTTCTCAGCTGTGTTGTATTCATTTTTTTTTATTTTAGATAAAGTAGTCAGAAAGGGGGTATAGCTCAGTGGTAGAGCATTTGACTGCAGATCAAGAGGTCCCCGGTTCAAATCCGAGTGCCCCCTATTGCTTGACCTAATCTGTTATTTGGTGTTGTTATACTAGTTTCCAACAAGCTAAACATTTCTCAGCTGTGTTGTATTCAACTATGTTTAAATATATATATTTTAAATTAAGCTTTTGAAAGGGGGTATAGCTCAGTGGTAGAGCATTTGACTGCAGATCAAGAGGTCCCCGGTTCAAATCCGAGTGCCCCCTATTGCTTGACCTAATCTGTTATTTGGTGTTGTTATACTAGTTTCCAACAAGCTAAACATTTCTCAGCTGTGTTGTATTCATTTTTTTTTATTTTAGATAAAGTAGTCAGAAAGGGGGTATAGCTCAGTGGTAGAGCATTTGACTGCAGATCAAGAGGTCCCCGGTTCAAATCCGAGTGCCCCCTATTGCTTGACCTAATCTGTTATTTGATGTTGTTATACTAGTTTCCAACAAGCTAAACATTTTTCAGCTGTATTGTATTCAATTTTTTTTAATTCAGGTAAAGGAGTCAGAAAGGGGGTATAGCTCAGTGGTAGAGCATTTGACTGCAGATCAAGAGGTCCCCGGTTCAAATCCGAGTGCCCCCTATTGCTTGACCTAATCTGTTATTTGGTGTTGTTATACTAGTTTCCAACAAGCTAAACATTTTTCAGCTGTATTGTATTCAATTTTTTTTTTAATTCAGGTAAAGGTGTTAGAAAGGGGGTATAGCTCAGTGGTAGAGCATTTGACTGCAGATCAAGAGGTCCACGGTTCAAATCCGAGTGCCCCCTATTGCTTGACCTAATCTGTTATTTGGTGTTGTTATACTAGTTTCCAACAAGCTAAACATTTCTCAGCTGTATTGTATTCAATTTTTTTTTAAATTCAGGTAAAGGAGTCAGAAAGGGGGTATAGCTCAGTGGTAGAGCATTTGACTGCAGATCAAGAGGTCCCCGGTTCAAATCCGAGTGCCCCCTATTGCTTGACCTAATCTGTTATTTGATGTTGTTATACTAGTTTCCAACAAGCTTAACATTTCTCAGCTGTGTTGTATTCAATTTTTTTTAATTCAGGTAAAGGAGTCAGAAAGGGGGTATAGCTCAGTGGTAGAGCATTTGACTGCAGATCAAGAGGTCCCCGGTTCAAATCCGAGTGCCCCCTATTGCTTGACCTAATCTGTTATTTGGTGTTGTTATACTAGTTTCCAACAAGCTAAACATTTCTCAGCTGTGTTGTATTCAATTTTTTTTTAATTCAGGTAAAGTAGTCAGAAAGGGGGTATAGCTCAGTGGTAGAGCATTTGACTGCAGATCAAGAGGTCCCCGGTTCAAATCCGAGTGCCCCCTATTGCTTGACCTAATCTGTTATTTGGTGTTGTTATACTAGTTTCCAACAAGCTAAACATTTCTCAGCTGTATTGTATTAAATTTTTTTTTTAATTCAGGTAAAGGTGTTAGAAAGGGGGTATAGCTCAGTGGTAGAGCATTTGACTGCAGATCAAGAGGTCCACGGTTCAAATCCAAGTGCCCCCTATTGCTTGACCTAATCTGTTATTTGGTGTTGTTATACTAGTTTCCAACAAGCTAAACATTTCTCAGCTGTATTGTATTCAATTTTTTTTAAATTCAGGTAAAGGAGTCAGAAAGGGGGTATAGCTCAGTGGTAGAGCATTTGACTGCAGATCAAGAGGTCCCCGGTTCAAATCCGAGTGCCCCCTATTGCTTGACCTAATCTGTTATTTGGTGTTGTTATACTAGTTTCCAACAAGCTAAACATTTCTCAGCTGTTTTGTATTCAATTTTTTTTTAATTCAGGTAAAGTAGTCAGAAAGGGGGTATAGCTCAGTGGTAGAGCATTTGACTGCAGATCAAGAGGTCCCCGGTTCAAATCCGAGTGCCCCCTATTGCTTGACCTAATCTGTTATTTGGTGTTGTTATACTAGTTTCCAACAAGCTAAACATTTCTCAGCTGTATTGTATTCAATTTTTTTTTTAATTCAGGTAAAGGAGTCAGAAAGGGGGTATAGATCAGTGGTAGAGCATTTGACTGCAGATCAAGAGGTCCCCGGTTCAAATCCGAGTGCCCCCTATTGCTTGACCTAATCTGTTATTTGGTGTTGTTATACTAGTTTCCAACAAGCTAAACATTTCTCAGCTGTATTGTATTCAATTTTTTTTAAAATTCAGGTAAAGGAGTCAGAAAGGGGGTATAGCTCAGTGGTAGAGCATTTGACTGCAGATCAAGAGGTCCCCGGTTCAAATCCGAGTGCCCCCTATTGCTTGACCTAATCTGTTATTTGGTGTTGTTATACTAGTTTCCAACAAAATAAACATTTCTCAGCTGTGTTGTATTCAATTTTTTTAATTCAGGTAAAGGAGTCAGAAAGGGGGTATAGCTCAGTGGTAGAGCATTTGACTGCAGATCAAGAGGTCCCCGGTTCAAATCCGAGTGCCCCCTATTGCTTGACCTAATCTGTTATTTGGTGTTGTTATACTAGTTTCCAACAAGCTAAACATTTCTCAGCTGTATTGTATTCAATTTTTTTTTTAATTCAGGTAAAGTCAGAAAGGGGGTATAGCTCAGTGGTAGAGCATTTGACTGCAGATCAAGAGGTCCCCGGTTCAAATCCGAGTGCCCCCTATTGCTTGACCTAATCTGTTATTTGGTGTTGTTATACTAGTTTCCAACAAGCTAAACATTTCTCAGCTGTGTTGTATTCAACTATGTTTAAATATATATATTTTAAAGTAAGCTTTTGAAAGGGGGTATAGCTCAGTGGTAGAGCATTTGACTGCAGATCAAGAGGTCCCCGGTTCAAATCCGAGTGCCCCCTCTGGCTTGACCTAATCTTTTATTTGGTGTTGCTATACTACTTTCCAACAAGCCAAACATTTCTCAGCAGTTTTTTATTTATTTTTTTTATTTATTTTTTTAGATATAGGTGTCAGAAAGGGGGTGAAGCTCAGTGATAGAGCATTTGACTGCAGATCCAGAGGTCTCTGGTTCAAATCCGAGTGCCCCCTATGGCTTGACCTAATCTGTTATTTGGTGTTGTTATACTACTTTCCAACAAGCCAAATATTTCTCAGCTGTGTTGTATTCATTTTTTTTTATTTTAGATAAAGTAGTCAGAAAGGGGGTATAGCTCAGTGGTAGAGCATTTGACTGCAGATCAAGAGGTCCCCGGTTCAAATCCGAGTGCCCCCTATTGCTTGACCTAATCTGTTATTTGGTGTTGTTATACTAGTTTCCAACAAGCTAAACATTTCTCAGCTGTGTTGTATTCAACTATGTTTAAATATATATTTTTTAAATTAAGCTTTTGAAAGGGGGTATAGCTCAGTGGTAGAGCATTTGACTGCAGATCAAGAGGTCCCCGGTTCAAATCCGAGTGCCCCCTATTGCTTGACCTAATCTGTTATTTGGTGTTGTTATACTAGTTTCCAACAAGCTAAACATTTCTCAGCTGTGTTGTATTCAACTATGTTTAAATATATATATTTTCAATTAAGCTTTTGAAAGGGGGTATAGCTCAGTGGTAGAGCATTTGACTGCAGATCAAGAGGTCCCCGGTTCAAATCCGAGTGCCCCCTATTGCTTGACCTAATCTGTTATTTGGTGTTGTTATACTAGTTTCCAACAAGCTAAACATTTCTCAGCTGTGTTGTATTCAATTTTTTTTTAATTCAGGTAAAGTAGTCAGAAAGGGGGTATAGCTCAGTGGTAGAGCATTTGACTGCAGATCAAGAGGTCCCCGGTTCAAATCCGAGTGCCCCCTATTGCTTGACCTAATCTGTTATTTGGTGTTGTTATACTAGTTTCCAACAAGCTAAACATTTCTCAGCTGTATTGTATTCAATTTTTTTTTTAATTCAGGTAAAGGTGTTAGAAAGGGGGTACAGCTCAGTGGTAGAGCATTTGACTGCAGATCAAGAGGTCCACGGTTCAAATCCGAGTGCCCCCTATTGCTTGACCTAATCTGTTATTTGGTGTTGTTATACTAGTTTCCAACAAGCTAAACATTTCTCAGCTGTATTGTATTCAATTTTTTTAATTCAGGTAAAGGAGTCAGAAAGGGGGTATAGCTCAGTGGTAGAGCATTTGACTGCAGATCAAGAGGTCCCCGGTTCAAATCCGAGTGCCCCCTATTGCTTGACCTAATCTGTTATTTGGTGTTGTTATACTAGTTTCCAACAAGCTAAACATTTCTCAGCTGTATTGTATTCAAAAAATTTTTTAATTCAGGTAAAGGAGTCAGAAAGGGGGTATAGCTCAGTGGTAGAGCATTTGACTGCAGATCAAGAGGTCCCCGGTTCAAATCCGAGTGTACCCTATTGCTTGACCTAATCTGTTATTTGGTGTTGTTATACTAGTTTCCAACAAGCTAAACATTTCTCAGCTGTGTTGTATTCAACTATGTTTAAATATATATATTTTAAAGTAAGCTTTTGAAAGGGGGTATAGCTCAGTGGTAGAGCATTTGACTGCAGATCAAGAGGTCCCCGGTTCAAATCCGAGTGCCCCCTCTGGCTTGACCTAATCTTTTATTTGGTGTTGCTATACTACTTTCCAACAAGCCAAACATTTCTCAGCAGTTTTTTATTTATTTTTTTTATTTATTTTTTTAGATATAGGTGTCAGAAAGGGGGTGAAGCTCAGTGATAGAGCATTTGACTGCAGATCCAGAGGTCTCTGGTTCAAATCCGAGTGCCCCCTATGGCTTGACCTAATCTGTTATTTGGTGTTGTTATACTACTTTCCAACAAGCCAAATATTTCTCAGCTGTGTTGTATTCATTTTTTTTTATTTTAGATAAAGTAGTCAGAAAGGGGGTATAGCTCAGTGGTAGAGCATTTGACTGCAGATCAAGAGGTCTCTGGTTCAAATCCGAGTGCCCCCTATGGCTTGACCTAATCTGTTATTTGGTGTTGTTATACTACTTTCCAACAAGCCAAATATTTCTCAGCTGTGTTGTATTCATTTTTTTTTATTTTAGATAAAGTAGTCAGAAAGGGGGTATAGCTCAGTGGTAGAGCATTTGACTGCAGATCAAGAGGTCCCCGGTTCAAATCCGAGTGCCCCCTATTGCTTGACCTAATCTGTTATTTGGTGTTGTTATACTAGTTTCCAACAAGCTAAACATTTCTCAGCTGTGTTGTATTCAACTATGTTTAAATATATATTTTTTAAATTAAGCTTTTGAAAGGGGGTATAGCTCAGTGGTAGAGCATTTGACTGCAGATCAAGAGGTCCCCGGTTCAAATCCGAGTGCCCCCTATTGCTTGACCTAATCTGTTATTTGGTGTTGTTATACTACTTTCCAACAAGCTCAACATTTCTCAGCTGTGTTGTATTCAATTTTTTTTTAATTCAGGTGAAGTAGTCAGAAAGGGGGTATAGCTCAGTGGTAGAGCATTTGACTGCAGATCAAGAGGTCCCCGGTTCAAATCCGAGTGCCCCCTATTGCTTGACCTAATCTGATATTTGGTGTTGTTATACTAGTTTCCAACAAGCTAAACATTTCTCAGCTGTGTTGTATTCAATTTTTTTTTAATTCAGGTAAAGGAGTCAGAAAGGGGGTATAGTTTAGTGGTAGAGCATTTGACTGCAGATCAAGAGGTCCCCTGTTCAAATCCGAGTGCCCCCTATTGCTTGACCTAATCTGTTATTTGGTGTTGTTATACTAGTTTCCAACAAGCTAAACATTTCTCAGCTGTGTTGTATTCAACTATGTTTAAATATATATTTTTTAAATTAAGCTTTTGAAAGGGGGTATAGCTCAGTGGTAGAGCATTTGACTGCAGATCAAGAGGTCCCCGGTTCAAATCCGAGTGCCCCCTATTGCTTGACCTAATCTGTTATTTGGTGTTGTTATACTAGTTTCCAACAAGCTAAACATTTCTCAGCTGTGTTGTATTCAACTATGTTTAAATATATATATTTTCAATTAAGCTTTTGAAAGGGGGTATAGCTCAGTGGTAGAGCATTTGACTGCAGATCAAGAGGTCCCCGGTTCAAATCCGAGTGCCCCCTATTGCTTGACCTAATCTGTTATTTGGTGTTGTTATACTAGTTTCCAACAAGCTAAACATTTCTCAGCTGTGTTGTATTCAATTTTTTTTTAATTCAGGTAAAGTAGTCAGAAAGGGGGTATAGCTCAGTGGTAGAGCATTTGACTGCAGATCAAGAGGTCCCCGGTTCAAATCCGAGTGCCCCCTATTGCTTGACCTAATCTGTTATTTGGTGTTGTTATACTAGTTTCCAACAAGCTAAACATTTCTCAGCTGTATTGTATTCAATTTTTTTTTTAATTCAGGTAAAGGTGTTAGAAAGGGGGTACAGCTCAGTGGTAGAGCATTTGACTGCAGATCAAGAGGTCCACGGTTCAAATCCGAGTGCCCCCTATTGCTTGACCTAATCTGTTATTTGGTGTTGTTATACTAGTTTCCAACAAGCTAAACATTTCTCAGCTGTATTGTATTCAATTTTTTTAATTCAGGTAAAGGAGTCAGAAAGGGGGTATAGCTCAGTGGTAGAGCATTTGACTGCAGATCAAGAGGTCCCCGGTTCAAATCCGAGTGCCCCCTATTGCTTGACCTAATCTGTTATTTGGTGTTGTTATACTAGTTTCCAACAAGCTAAACATTTCTCAGCTGTATTGTATTCAAAAAATTTTTTAATTCAGGTAAAGGAGTCAGAAAGGGGGTATAGCTCAGTGGTAGAGCATTTGACTGCAGATCAAGAGGTCCCCGGTTCAAATCCGAGTGTACCCTATTGCTTGACCTAATCTGTTATTTGGTGTTGTTATACTAGTTTCCAACAAGCTAAACATTTCTCAGCTGTGTTGTATTCAACTATGTTTAAATATATATATTTTAAAGTAAGCTTTTGAAAGGGGGTATAGCTCAGTGGTAGAGCATTTGACTGCAGATCAAGAGGTCCCCGGTTCAAATCCGAGTGCCCCCTCTGGCTTGACCTAATCTTTTATTTGGTGTTGCTATACTACTTTCCAACAAGCCAAACATTTCTCAGCAGTTTTTTATTTATTTTTTTTATTTATTTTTTTAGATATAGGTGTCAGAAAGGGGGTGAAGCTCAGTGATAGAGCATTTGACTGCAGATCCAGAGGTCTCTGGTTCAAATCCGAGTGCCCCCTATGGCTTGACCTAATCTGTTATTTGGTGTTGTTATACTACTTTCCAACAAGCCAAATATTTCTCAGCTGTGTTGTATTCATTTTTTTTTATTTTAGATAAAGTAGTCAGAAAGGGGGTATAGCTCAGTGGTAGAGCATTTGACTGCAGATCAAGAGGTCTCTGGTTCAAATCCGAGTGCCCCCTATGGCTTGACCTAATCTGTTATTTGGTGTTGTTATACTACTTTCCAACAAGCCAAATATTTCTCAGCTGTGTTGTATTCATTTTTTTTTATTTTAGATAAAGTAGTCAGAAAGGGGGTATAGCTCAGTGGTAGAGCATTTGACTGCAGATCAAGAGGTCCCCGGTTCAAATCCGAGTGCCCCCTATTGCTTGACCTAATCTGTTATTTGGTGTTGTTATACTAGTTTCCAACAAGCTAAACATTTCTCAGCTGTGTTGTATTCAACTATGTTTAAATATATATTTTTTAAATTAAGCTTTTGAAAGGGGGTATAGCTCAGTGGTAGAGCATTTGACTGCAGATCAAGAGGTCCCCGGTTCAAATCCGAGTGCCCCCTATTGCTTGACCTAATCTGTTATTTGGTGTTGTTATACTACTTTCCAACAAGCTCAACATTTCTCAGCTGTGTTGTATTCAATTTTTTTTTAATTCAGGTGAAGTAGTCAGAAAGGGGGTATAGCTCAGTGGTAGAGCATTTGACTGCAGATCAAGAGGTCCCCGGTTCAAATCCGAGTGCCCCCTATTGCTTGACCTAATCTGATATTTGGTGTTGTTATACTAGTTTCCAACAAGCTAAACATTTCTCAGCTGTGTTGTATTCAATTTTTTTTTAATTCAGGTAAAGGAGTCAGAAAGGGGGTATAGTTTAGTGGTAGAGCATTTGACTGCAGATCAAGAGGTCCCCTGTTCAAATCCGAGTACCCTCTTTGGTATGGCCAAATCTGTTCTTTCGTATGGTTATACAAGATTCCAACAAGCCAAACATTTCTAATATGTGTTGTATTCAACTATGTTTAAATATATATTTTTTAAATCAAGTTTTTGAAAGGGGGTAGAGCTCAGTGGTAGAGCATTTGACTGCAGATCAAGAGGTCCCCGGTTCAAATCCGAGTGCCCCCTATTGCTTGACCTAATCTTTTATTTGGTGTTGTTATACTAGTTTCCAACAAGCTAAACATTTCTCAGCTGTGTTGTATTCAATTTTTTTTTTAATTCAGGTAAAGGAGTCAGAAAGGGGGTATAGCTCAGTGGTAGAGAATTTGACTGCAGATCAAGAGGTCTCTGATTCAAATCCGAGTACCCTCTTTGGTATGACCAAATCTGTTCTTTTGTATGGTTATACTAGATTCCAACAAGCCAAACATTTCTAATATGTGTAGTATTCAACTATGTTTAAATATATATTTTTTAAATTAAGTTTTCGAAAGGGGGTATAGCTCAGTGGTAAAGCATTTGACTGCAGATCAAGAAGTCCCCGGTTCAAATCCGAATATCCCCTATGACTTAACCTAATCTGTTATTTGGTGTTGTTATACTACTTTACAACAAGCCAAACATTTCTCTGCAGTTTTTTATTTATTTTTTTAGATAAAGGTGTCAGAAAGGGGGTGAAGCTCAGTGGTAGAGCATTTGACTGCAGATCAAGAGGTCTCCGTTTCAAATCCGAGTGCCCCCTATGGCTTGACCTAATCTGTTATTTGGTGTTGTTACACTACTTTCCAACAAGCCAAATATTTCACAGCTGTGTTGTATTCATTTTTTTTATTTTAGATAAAATAGTCAGAAAGGGGGTATAGCTCAGTGGTAGAGCATTTGACTGCAGATCAAGAGGTCCCCATTTCAAATCCGAGTGCCCCCTATTGCTTGACCTAATCTGTTATTTGGTGTTGTTATACTAGTTTCCAACAAGCTAAACATTTCTCAGCTGTGTTGTATTAAATTTTTTTTTTAATTCAGGTAAAGGAGTCAGAAAGGGGGTATAGCTCAGTGGTAGAGCATTTGACTGCAGATCAAGAGGTCCCCGGTTCAAATCCGAGTGCCCCCTATTGCTTGACCTAATCTGTTATTTGATGTTGTTATACTAGTTTCCAACAAGCTTAACATTTCTAAGCTGTGTTGTATTCAATTTTTTTTAATTCAGGTAAAGGAGTCAGAATGGGGGTATAGCTCAGTGGTAGAGCATTTGACTGCAGATCAAGAGGTCCCCGGTTCAAATCCGAGTGCCCCCTATTGCTTGACCTAATCTGTTATTTGGTGTTGTTATACTAGTTTCCAACAAGCTAAACATTTCTCAGCTGTGTTGTATTCAACTATGTTTAAATATATATTTTTTAAATTAAGCTTTTGAAAGGGGGTATAGCTCAGTGGTAGAGCATTTGACTGCAGATCAAGAGGTCCCCGGTTCAAATCCGAGTGCCCCCTATTGCTTGACCTAATCTGTTATTTGGTGTTGTTATACTACTTTCCAACAAGCTCAACATTTCTCAGCTGTGTTGTATTCAATTTTTTTTTAATTCAGGTGAAGTAGTCAGAAAGGGGGTATAGCTCAGTGGTAGAGCATTTGACTGCAGATCAAGAGGTCCCCGGTTCAAATCCGAGTGCCCCCTATTGCTTGACCTAATCTGATATTTGGTGTTGTTATACTAGTTTCCAACAAGCTAAACATTTCTCAGCTGTGTTGTATTCAATTTTTTTTTAATTCAGGTAAAGGAGTCAGAAAGGGGGTATAGTTTAGTGGTAGAGCATTTGACTGCAGATCAAGAGGTCCCCTGTTCAAATCCGAGTACCCTCTTTGGTATGGCCAAATCTGTTCTTTCGTATGGTTATACAAGATTCCAACAAGCCAAACATTTCTAATATGTGTTGTATTCAACTATGTTTAAATATATATTTTTTAAATCAAGTTTTTGAAAGGGGGTAGAGCTCAGTGGTAGAGCATTTGACTGCAGATCAAGAGGTCCCCGGTTCAAATCCGAGTGCCCCCTATTGCTTGACCTAATCTTTTATTTGGTGTTGTTATACTAGTTTCCAACAAGCTAAACATTTCTCAGCTGTGTTGTATTCAATTTTTTTTTTAATTCAGGTAAAGGAGTCAGAAAGGGGGTATAGCTCAGTGGTAGAGAATTTGACTGCAGATCAAGAGGTCTCTGATTCAAATCCGAGTACCCTCTTTGGTATGACCAAATCTGTTCTTTTGTATGGTTATACTAGATTCCAACAAGCCAAACATTTCTAATATGTGTAGTATTCAACTATGTTTAAATATATATTTTTTAAATTAAGTTTTCGAAAGGGGGTATAGCTCAGTGGTAAAGCATTTGACTGCAGATCAAGAAGTCCCCGGTTCAAATCCGAATATCCCCTATGACTTAACCTAATCTGTTATTTGGTGTTGTTATACTACTTTACAACAAGCCAAACATTTCTCTGCAGTTTTTTATTTATTTTTTTAGATAAAGGTGTCAGAAAGGGGGTGAAGCTCAGTGGTAGAGCATTTGACTGCAGATCAAGAGGTCTCCGTTTCAAATCCGAGTGCCCCCTATGGCTTGACCTAATCTGTTATTTGGTGTTGTTACACTACTTTCCAACAAGCCAAATATTTCTCAGCTGTGTTGTATTCATTTTTTTTTATTTTAGATAAAGTAGTCAGAAAGGGGGTATAGCTCAGTGGTAGAGCATTTGACTGCAGATCAAGAGGTCCCCGGTTCAAATCCGAGTGCCCCCTATTGCTTGACCTAATCTGTTATTTGGTGTTGTTATACTAGTTTCCAACAAGCTAAACATTTCTCAGCTGTGTTGTATTCAACTATGTTTAAATATATATTTTTTAAATTAAGCTTTTGAAAGGGGGTATAGCTCAGTGGTAGAGCATTTGACTGCAGATCAAGAGGTCCCCGGTTCAAATCCGAGTGCCCCCTATTGCTTGACCTAATCTGTTATTTGGTGTTGTTATACTAGTTTCCAACAAGCTAAACATTTCTCAGCTGTGTTGTATTCAACTATGTTTAAATATATATATTTTCAATTAAGCTTTTGAAAGGGGGTATAGCTCAGTGGTAGAGCATTTGACTGCAGATCAAGAGGTCCCCGGTTCAAATCCGAGTGCCCCCTATTGCTTGACCTAATCTGTTATTTGGTGTTGTTATACTAGTTTCCAACAAGCTAAACATTTCTCAGCTGTGTTGTATTCAATTTTTTTTTAATTCAGGTAAAGTAGTCAGAAAGGGGGTATAGCTCAGTGGTAGAGCATTTGACTGCAGATCAAGAGGTCCCCGGTTCAAATCCGAGTGCCCCCTATTGCTTGACCTAATCTGTTATTTGGTGTTGTTATACTAGTTTCCAACAAGCTAAACATTTCTCAGCTGTATTGTATTCAATTTTTTTTTTAATTCAGGTAAAGGTGTTAGAAAGGGGGTACAGCTCAGTGGTAGAGCATTTGACTGCAGATCAAGAGGTCCACGGTTCAAATCCGAGTGCCCCCTATTGCTTGACCTAATCTGTTATTTGGTGTTGTTATACTAGTTTCCAACAAGCTAAACATTTCTCAGCTGTATTGTATTCAATTTTTTTAATTCAGGTAAAGGAGTCAGAAAGGGGGTATAGCTCAGTGGTAGAGCATTTGACTGCAGATCAAGAGGTCCCCGGTTCAAATCCGAGTGCCCCCTATTGCTTGACCTAATCTGTTATTTGGTGTTGTTATACTAGTTTCCAACAAGCTAAACATTTCTCAGCTGTATTGTATTCAAAAAATTTTTTAATTCAGGTAAAGGAGTCAGAAAGGGGGTATAGCTCAGTGGTAGAGCATTTGACTGCAGATCAAGAGGTCCCCGGTTCAAATCCGAGTGTACCCTATTGCTTGACCTAATCTGTTATTTGGTGTTGTTATACTAGTTTCCAACAAGCTAAACATTTCTCAGCTGTGTTGTATTCAACTATGTTTAAATATATATATTTTAAAGTAAGCTTTTGAAAGGGGGTATAGCTCAGTGGTAGAGCATTTGACTGCAGATCAAGAGGTCCCCGGTTCAAATCCGAGTGCCCCCTCTGGCTTGACCTAATCTTTTATTTGGTGTTGCTATACTACTTTCCAACAAGCCAAACATTTCTCAGCAGTTTTTTATTTATTTTTTTTATTTATTTTTTTAGATATAGGTGTCAGAAAGGGGGTGAAGCTCAGTGATAGAGCATTTGACTGCAGATCCAGAGGTCTCTGGTTCAAATCCGAGTGCCCCCTATGGCTTGACCTAATCTGTTATTTGGTGTTGTTATACTACTTTCCAACAAGCCAAATATTTCTCAGCTGTGTTGTATTCATTTTTTTTTATTTTAGATAAAGTAGTCAGAAAGGGGGTATAGCTCAGTGGTAGAGCATTTGACTGCAGATCAAGAGGTCTCTGGTTCAAATCCGAGTGCCCCCTATGGCTTGACCTAATCTGTTATTTGGTGTTGTTATACTACTTTCCAACAAGCCAAATATTTCTCAGCTGTGTTGTATTCATTTTTTTTTATTTTAGATAAAGTAGTCAGAAAGGGGGTATAGCTCAGTGGTAGAGCATTTGACTGCAGATCAAGAGGTCCCCGGTTCAAATCCGAGTGCCCCCTATTGCTTGACCTAATCTGTTATTTGGTGTTGTTATACTAGTTTCCAACAAGCTAAACATTTCTCAGCTGTGTTGTATTCAACTATGTTTAAATATATATTTTTTAAATTAAGCTTTTGAAAGGGGGTATAGCTCAGTGGTAGAGCATTTGACTGCAGATCAAGAGGTCCCCGGTTCAAATCCGAGTGCCCCCTATTGCTTGACCTAATCTGTTATTTGGTGTTGTTATACTACTTTCCAACAAGCTCAACATTTCTCAGCTGTGTTGTATTCAATTTTTTTTTAATTCAGGTGAAGTAGTCAGAAAGGGGGTATAGCTCAGTGGTAGAGCATTTGACTGCAGATCAAGAGGTCCCCGGTTCAAATCCGAGTGCCCCCTATTGCTTGACCTAATCTGATATTTGGTGTTGTTATACTAGTTTCCAACAAGCTAAACATTTCTCAGCTGTGTTGTATTCAATTTTTTTTTAATTCAGGTAAAGGAGTCAGAAAGGGGGTATAGTTTAGTGGTAGAGCATTTGACTGCAGATCAAGAGGTCCCCTGTTCAAATCCGAGTACCCTCTTTGGTATGGCCAAATCTGTTCTTTCGTATGGTTATACAAGATTCCAACAAGCCAAACATTTCTAATATGTGTTGTATTCAACTATGTTTAAATATATATTTTTTAAATCAAGTTTTTGAAAGGGGGTAGAGCTCAGTGGTAGAGCATTTGACTGCAGATCAAGAGGTCCCCGGTTCAAATCCGAGTGCCCCCTATTGCTTGACCTAATCTTTTATTTGGTGTTGTTATACTAGTTTCCAACAAGCTAAACATTTCTCAGCTGTGTTGTATTCAATTTTTTTTTTAATTCAGGTAAAGGAGTCAGAAAGGGGGTATAGCTCAGTGGTAGAGAATTTGACTGCAGATCAAGAGGTCTCTGATTCAAATCCGAGTACCCTCTTTGGTATGACCAAATCTGTTCTTTTGTATGGTTATACTAGATTCCAACAAGCCAAACATTTCTAATATGTGTAGTATTCAACTATGTTTAAATATATATTTTTTAAATTAAGTTTTCGAAAGGGGGTATAGCTCAGTGGTAAAGCATTTGACTGCAGATCAAGAAGTCCCCGGTTCAAATCCGAATATCCCCTATGACTTAACCTAATCTGTTATTTGGTGTTGTTATACTACTTTACAACAAGCCAAACATTTCTCTGCAGTTTTTTATTTATTTTTTTAGATAAAGGTGTCAGAAAGGGGGTGAAGCTCAGTGGTAGAGCATTTGACTGCAGATCAAGAGGTCTCCGTTTCAAATCCGAGTGCCCCCTATGGCTTGACCTAATCTGTTATTTGGTGTTGTTACACTACTTTCCAACAAGCCAAATATTTCACAGCTGTGTTGTATTCATTTTTTTTATTTTAGATAAAATAGTCAGAAAGGGGGTATAGCTCAGTGGTAGAGCATTTGACTGCAGATCAAGAGGTCCCCATTTCAAATCCGAGTGCCCCCTATTGCTTGACCTAATCTGTTATTTGGTGTTGTTATACTAGTTTCCAACAAGCTAAACATTTCTCAGCTGTGTTGTATTAAATTTTTTTTTTAATTCAGGTAAAGGAGTCAGAAAGGGGGTATAGCTCAGTGGTAGAGCATTTGACTGCAGATCAAGAGGTCCCCGGTTCAAATCCGAGTGCCCCCTATTGCTTGACCTAATCTGTTATTTGATGTTGTTATACTAGTTTCCAACAAGCTTAACATTTCTCAGCTGTGTTGTATTCAACTATGTTTAAATATATATATTTTAAATTAAGCTTTTGAAAGGGGGTATAGCTCAGTGGTAGAGCATTTGACTGCAGATCAAGAGGTCCCCGGTTCAAATCCGAGTGCCCCCTATTGCTTGACCTAATCTGTTATTTGGTGTTGTTATACTAGTTTCCAACAAGCTAAACATTTCTCAGCTGTGTTGTATTCAATTTTTTTTTTAATTCAGGTAAAGGAGTCAGAAAGGGGGTATAGCTCAGTGGTAGAGAATTTGACTGCAGATCAAGAGGTCCCCGGTTCAAATCCGAGTGCCCCCTATTGCTTGACCTAATCTGTTATTTGGTGTTGTTATACTAGTTTCCAACAAGCTAAACATTTTTCAGCTGTATTGTATTCAATTTTTTTTTTAATTCAGGTAAAGGTGTTAGAAAGGGGGTATAGCTCAGTGGTAGAGCATTTGACTGCAGATCAAGAGGTCCACGGTTCAAATCCGAGTGCCCCCTATTGCTTGACCTAATCTGTTATTTGGTGTTGTTATACTAGTTTCCAACAAGCTAAACATTTCTCAGCTGTATTGTATTCAATTTTTTTTTAAATTCAGGTAAAGGAGTCAGAAAGGGGGTATAGCTCAGTGGTAGAGCATTTGACTGCAGATCAAGAGGTCCCCGGTTCAAATCCGAGTGCCCCCTATTGCTTGACCTAATCTGTTTTTTGGTGTTGTTATACTAGTTTCCAACAAGCTAAACATTTTTCAGCTGTATTGTATTCAATTTTTTTTTTAATTCAGGTAAAGGTGTTAGAAAGGGGGTATAGCTCAGTGGTAGAGCATTTGACTGCAGATCAAGAGGTCCACGGTTCAAATCCGAGTGCCCCCTATTGCTTGACCTAATCTGTTATTTGGTGTTGTTATACTAGTTTCCAACAAGCTAAACATTTCTCAGCTGTATTGTATTCAATTTTTTTTTAATTCAGGTAAAGGAGTCAGAAAGGGGGTATAGCTCAGTGGTAGAGCATTTGACTGCAGATCAAGAGGTCCCCGGTTCAAATCCGAGTGCCCCCTATTGCTTGACCTAATCTGTTATTTGGTGTTGTTATACTAGTTTCCAACAAGCTAAACATTTCTCAGCTGTGTTGTATTCAACTATGTTTAAATATATATATTTTAAATTAAGCTTTTGAAAGGGGGTATAGCTCAGTGGTAGAGCATTTGACTGCAGATCAAGAGGTCCCCGGTTCAAATCCGAGTGCCCCCTATTGCTTGACCTAATCTGTTATTTGGTGTTGTTATACTAGTTTCCAACAAGCTAAACATTTCTCAGCTGTGTTGTATTCAATTTTTTTTTAATTCAGGTAAAGTAGTCAGAAAGGGGGTATAGCTCAGTGGTAGAGCATTTGACTGCAGATCAAGAGGTCCCCGGTTCAAATCCGAGTGCCCCCTATTGCTTGACCTAATCTGTTATTTGGTGTTGTTATACTAGTTTCCAACAAGCTAAACATTTCTCAGCTGTATTGTATTCAATTTTTTTTTAATTCAGGTAAAGGAGTCAGAAAGGGGGTATAGCTCAGTGGTAGAGCATTTGACTGCAGATCAAGAGGTCCCCGGTTCAAATCCGAGTGCCCCCTATTGCTTGACCTAATCTGTTATTTGGTGTTGTTATACTAGTTTCCAACAAGCTAAACATTTCTCAGCTGTGTTGTATTCAACTATGTTTAAATATATATATTTTAAATTAAGCTTTTGAAAGGGGGTATAGCTCAGTGGTAGAGCATTTGACTGCAGATCAAGAGGTCCCCGGTTCAAATCCGAGTGCCCCCTATTGCTTGACCTAATCTGTTATTTGGTGTTGTTATACTAGTTTCCAACAAGCTAAACATTTCTCAGCTGTGTTGTATTCAACTATGTTTAAATATATATATTTTAAATTAAGCTTTTGAAAGGGGGTATAGCTCAGTGGTAGAGCATTTGACTGCAGATCAAGAGGTCCCCGGTTCAAATCCGAGTGCCCCCTATTGCTTGACCTAATCTGTTATTTGGTGTTGTTATACTAGTTTCCAACAAGCTAAACATTTCTCAGCTGTGTTGTATTCAATTTTTTTTTAATTCAGGTAAAGTAGTCAGAAAGGGGGTATAGCTCAGTGGTAGAGCATTTGACTGCAGATCAAGAGGTCCCCGGTTCAAATCCGAGTGCCCCCTATTGCTTGACCTAATCTGTTATTTGGTGTTGTTATACTAGTTTCCAACAAGCTAAACATTTCTCAGCTGTATTGTATTCAATTTTTTTTTTAATTCAGGTAAAGGTGTTAGAAAGGGGGTATAGCTCAGTGGTAGAGCATTTGACTGCAGATCAAGAGGTCCACGGTTCAAATCCGAGTGCCCCCTATTGCTTGACCTAATCTGTTATTTGGTGTTGTTATACTAGTTTCCAACAAGCTAAACATTTCTCAGCTGTATTGTATTCAATTTTTTTTAAATTCAGGTAAAGGAGTCAGAAAGGGGGTATAGCTCAGTGGTAGAGCATTTGACTGCAGATCAAGAGGTCCCCGGTTCAAATCCGAGTGTACCCTATTGCTTGACCTAATCTGTTATTTGGTGTTGTTATACTAGTTTCCAACAAGCTAAACATTTCTCAGCTGTGTTGTATTCAACTATGTTTAAATATATATATTTTAAAGTAAGCTTTTGAAAGGGGGTATAGCTCAGTGGTAGAGCATTTGACTGCAGATCAAGAGGTCCCCGGTTCAAATCCGAGTGCCCCCTCTGGCTTGACCTAATCTTTTATTTGGTGTTGCTATACTACTTTCCAACAAGCCAAACATTTCTCAGCAGTTTTTTATTTATTTTTTTTATTTATTTTTTTAGATATAGGTGTCAGAAAGGGGGTGAAGCTCAGTGATAGAGCATTTGACTGCAGATCCAGAGGTCTCTGGTTCAAATCCGAGTGCCCCCTATGGCTTGACCTAATCTGTTATTTGGTGTTGTTATACTACTTTCCAACAAGCCAAATATTTCTCAGCTGTGTTGTATTCATTTTTTTTTATTTTAGATAAAGTAGTCAGAAAGGGGGTATAGCTCAGTGGTAGAGCATTTGACTGCAGATCAAGAGGTCTCTGGTTCAAATCCGAGTGCCCCCTATGGCTTGACCTAATCTGTTATTTGGTGTTGTTATACTACTTTCCAACAAGCCAAATATTTCTCAGCTGTGTTGTATTCATTTTTTTTTATTTTAGATAAAGTAGTCAGAAAGGGGGTATAGCTCAGTGGTAGAGCATTTGACTGCAGATCAAGAGGTCCCCGGTTCAAATCCGAGTGCCCCCTATTGCTTGACCTAATCTGTTATTTGGTGTTGTTATACTAGTTTCCAACAAGCTAAACATTTCTCAGCTGTGTTGTATTCAACTATGTTTAAATATATATTTTTTAAATTAAGCTTTTGAAAGGGGGTATAGCTCAGTGGTAGAGCATTTGACTGCAGATCAAGAGGTCCCCGGTTCAAATCCGAGTGCCCCCTATTGCTTGACCTAATCTGTTATTTGGTGTTGTTATACTACTTTCCAACAAGCTCAACATTTCTCAGCTGTGTTGTATTCAATTTTTTTTTAATTCAGGTGAAGTAGTCAGAAAGGGGGTATAGCTCAGTGGTAGAGCATTTGACTGCAGATCAAGAGGTCCCCGGTTCAAATCCGAGTGCCCCCTATTGCTTGACCTAATCTGATATTTGGTGTTGTTATACTAGTTTCCAACAAGCTAAACATTTCTCAGCTGTATTGTATTCAATTTTTTTTTAATTCAGGTAAAGGAGTCAGAAAGGGGGTATAGTTTAGTGGTAGAGCATTTGACTGCAGATCAAGAGGTCCCCTGTTCAAATCCGAGTACCCTCTTTGGTATGGCCAAATCTGTTCTTTCGTATGGTTATACAAGATTCCAACAAGCCAAACATTTCTAATATGTGTTGTATTCAACTATGTTTAAATATATATTTTTTAAATCAAGTTTTTGAAAGGGGGTAGAGCTCAGTGGTAGAGCATTTGACTGCAGATCAAGAGGTCCCCGGTTCAAATCCGAGTGCCCCCTATTGCTTGACCTAATCTTTTATTTGGTGTTGTTATACTAGTTTCCAACAAGCTAAACATTTCTCAGCTGTGTTGTATTCAATTTTTTTTTTAATTCAGGTAAAGGAGTCAGAAAGGGGGTATAGCTCAGTGGTAGAGAATTTGACTGCAGATCAAGAGGTCTCTGATTCAAATCCGAGTACCCTCTTTGGTATGACCAAATCTGTTCTTTTGTATGGTTATACTAGATTCCAACAAGCCAAACATTTCTAATATGTGTAGTATTCAACTATGTTTAAATATATATTTTTTAAATTAAGTTTTCGAAAGGGGGTATAGCTCAGTGGTAAAGCATTTGACTGCAGATCAAGAAGTCCCCGGTTCAAATCCGAATGTCCCCTATGACTTAACCTAATCTGTTATTTGGTGTTGTTATACTACTTTACAACAAGCCAAACATTTCTCTGCAGTTTTTTATTTATTTTTTTAGATAAAGGTGTCAGAAAGGGGGTGAAGCTCAGTGGTAGAGCATTTGACTGCAGATCAAGAGGTCTCCGTTTCAAATCCGAGTGCCCCCTATGGCTTGACCTAATCTGTTATTTGGTGTTGTTACACTACTTTCCAACAAGCCAAATATTTCACAGCTGTGTTGTATTCATTTTTTTTATTTTAGATAAAATAGTCAGAAAGGGGGTATAGCTCAGTGGTAGAGCATTTGACTGCAGATCAAGAGGTCCCCAGTTCAAATCCGAGTGCCCCCTATTGCTTGACCTAATCTGTTATTTGGTGTTGTTATACTAGTTTCCAACAAGCTAAACATTTCTCAGCTGTGTTGTATTCAATTTTTTTTTTAATTCAGGTAAAGGAGTCAGAAAGGGGGTATAGCTCAGTGGTAGAGCATTTGACTGCAGATCAAGAGGTCCCCGGTTCAAATCCGAGTGCCCCCTATTGCTTGACCTAATCTGTTATTTGATGTTGTTATACTAGTTTCCAACAAGCTTAACATTTCTAAGCTGTGTTGTATTCAATTTTTTTTAATTCAGGTAAAGGAGTCAGAAAGGGGGTATAGCTCAGTGGTAGAGCATTTGACTGCAGATCAAGAGGTCCCCGGTTCAAATCCGAGTGCCCCCTATTGCTTGACCTAATCTGTTATTTGGTGTTGTTATACTAGTTTCCAACAAGCTAAACATTTCTCAGCTGTATTGTATTCAATTTTTTTTTTAATTCAGGTAAAGTAGTCAGAAAGGGGGTATAGCTCAGTGGTAGAGCATTTGACTGCAGATCAAGAGGTCCCCGGTTCAAATCCGAGTGCCCCCTATTGCTTGACCTAATCTGTTATTTGGTGTTGTTATACTAGTTTCCAACAAGCTAAACATTTCTCAGCTGTATTGTATTCAAATATTTTTTTAATTCAGGTAAAGGAGTCAGAAAGGGGGTATAGCTCAGTGGTAGAGCATTTGACTGCAGATCAAGAGGTCCCCGGTTCAAATCCGAGTGTACCCTATTGCTTGACCTAATCTGTTATTTGGTGTTGTTATACTAGTTTCCAACAAGCTAAACATTTCTCAGCTGTGTTGTATTCAACTATGTTTAAATATATATATTTTAAAGTAAGCTTTTGAAAGGGGGTATAGCTCAGTGGTAGAGCATTTGACTGCAGATCAAGAGGTCCCCGGTTCAAATCCGAGTGCCCCCTATTGCTTGACCTAATCTGTTATTTGATGTTGTTATACTAGTTTCCAACAAGCTTAACATTTCTAAGCTGTGTTGTATTCAATTTTTTTTAATTCAGGTAAAGGAGTCAGAAAGGGGGTATAGCTCAGTGGTAGAGCATTTGACTGCAGATCAAGAGGTCCCCGGTTCAAATCCGAGTGCCCCCTATTGCTTGACCTAATCTGTTATTTGGTGTTGTTATACTAGTTTCCAACAAGCTAAACATTTCTCAGCTGTATTGTATTCAATTTTTTTTTTAATTCAGGTAAAGGAGTCAGAAAGGGGGTATAGCTCAGTGGTAGAGCATTTGACTGCAGATCAAGAGGTCCACGGTTCAAATCCGAGTGCCCCCTATTGCTTGACCTAATCTGTTATTTGGTGTTGTTATACTAGTTTCCAACAAGCTAAACATTTCTCAGCAGTTTTTTATTTATTTATTTTATTAATTTTTTTAGATATAGGTGTCAGAAAGGGGGTGAAGCTCAGTGGTAGAGCATTTGACTGCAGATCAAGAGGTCTCCGTTTCAAATCCGAGTGTCCCCTATTGCTTGACCTAATCTGTTATTTGATGTTGTTATACTACTTTCCAACAAGCCAAATATTTCACAGCTGTGTTGTATTCATTTTTTTTATTTTAGATAAAATAGTCAGAAAGGGGGTATAGCTCAGTGGTAGAGCATTTGACTGCAGATCAAGAGGTCCCCGGTTCAAATCCGAGTGCCCCCTATTGCTTGACCTAATCTGATAAAGTTATTTATCAGTTAATAAATAAACTGTTATTATAAAATAAATAGTTATTATAAAATCTGATGTTGTTATACTAGTTTCCAACAAGCTTAACATTTCTCAGCTGTGTTGTA
Source organism: Gobio gobio (assembly GCF_949357685.1). Lineage (NCBI taxonomy): Eukaryota > Metazoa > Chordata > Actinopteri > Cypriniformes > Gobionidae > Gobio > Gobio gobio. The sequence continues at coordinate 11,790,036 of NC_137112.1, read as the reverse complement.
TTCAATTTTTTTTTTAATTCAGGTAAAGGAGTCAGAAAGGGGGTATAGCTCAGTGGTAGAGCATTTGACTGCAGATCAAGAGGTCCACGGTTCAAATCCGAGTGCCCCCTATTGCTTGACCTAATCTGTTATTTGGTGTTGTTATACTAATTTCCAACAAGCTAAACATTTCTCAGCTGTGTTGTATTCAACTATGTTTAAATATATATTTTTTAAATTAAGCTTTTGAAAGGGGGTATAGCTCAGTGGTAGAGCATTTGACTGCAGATCAAGAGGTCTCCGGTTCAAATCCGAGTGCCCCCTCTGGCTTGACCTAATCTGTTATTTGGTGTTGTTATACTACTTTCCAACAAGCCAAACATTTCTCAGCAGTTTTTTATTTATTTATTTTATTTATTTTTTTAGATATAGGTGTCAGAAAGGGGGTGAAGCTCAGTGATAGAGCATTTGACTGCAGATCAAGAGGTCTCTGGTTCAAATCCGAGTGCCCCCTATGGCTTGACCTAATCTGTTATTTGGTGTTGTTATACTACTTTCCAACAAGCCAAATATTTCTCAGCTGTGTTGTATTCATTTTTTTTTATTTTAGATAAAGTAGTCAGAAAGGGGGTATAGCTCAGTGGTAGAGCATTTGACTGCAGATCAAGAGGTCCCCGGTTCAAATCCGAGTGCCCCCTATTGCTTGACCTAATCTGTTATTTGGTGTTGTTATACTAGTTTCCAACAAGCTAAACATTTCTCAGCTGTGTTGTATTCAATTTTTTTTTTAATTCAGGTAAAGGAGTCAGAAAGGGGGTATAGATCAGTGGTAGAGCATTTGACTGCAGATCAAGAGGTCCCCGGTTCAAATCCGAGTGCCCCCTATTGCTTGACCTAATCTGTTATTTGGTGTTGTTATACTAGTTTCCAACAAGCTAAACATTTCTCAGCTGTATTGTATTCAATATTTTTTTAAATTCAGGTAAAGGAGTCAGAAAGGGGGTATAGCTCAGTGGTAGAGCATTTGACTGCAGATCAAGAGGTCCCCGGTTCAAATCCGAGTGCCCCCTATTGCTTGACCTAATCTGTTATT